>NC_135954.1:1200115-1403408 GCF_053455715.1 Rhinoraja longicauda | reverse complement strand
AGTGTCATCCTTCCTCGGATGTGGGGCCTAAAATGAGCTAAATCCTGGGAAACCAATCATACAACTACCCAAGTGTTAATGTTCGATCACAATGTTTCAATGAGGTCCCCCTCATCATTTCTAAACCCATTCTCCTGGCCCATTCACCGACATTCACTCATCGATGTTTACATTTGAAACATTTTGCACAGTAAAGACCGGCACAAATAATGAGCAGCACATGACGGGCGTTTACAGGGACTCGCGATCTCTTGTTAACGTGTTAAAGGGTAGAAGTAAAGAGTGGTCAATGTCACAGCACTGGAAACACAAGCGTGACATTCCAAATCACCGGCACCGAGGCCACGCACAAAGTGGTTTAGTTTACTTTACCATAACTTAGTTTTACTTTCCTTTACTTCACTTTACCTTAGTTTATGTTTAGTATAGACTCGTTTATTTAACTTTAGTTCAGTTACTTTCATTTAGTTAACTTTAGTTTTGTTAACTTTATTTTGCTTTACTTTAGTTCAGTTAACTTTAGTTTAGTTAACTTTAGTTCAGTTGACTTTAGTTTAGATCACTTTAGAATACTTTACTTTAGTTTAGTTAACTTTAGGTTAATTAACTTTTAGTTTAGTTAATTTTAGTTTAGTTAACTTTAGTCCAGTTAGCTTTAGTTTAGTTAACTTTACTTTAGTTTAGTTAACTTTAGTTTAGTTAACTTGAGATCAGTTCACTTTAGTTTAGTTTACTTTGGTTTAGTTTAGATTAGTTTCTTGTAAAGATTCAGGGACAGTTTCTTCCCGGCTGTTATCAGGCAACTGAACCACCCTACCACAACCAGAGAGCAGTGCTGAACTACTATCTACCTCATTGGTGACCCTCGGACTATCCTTGATCAGACTTTGCTGTCTTTACCTTGCACTAAAGGTTATTCCCTTTATCCTGTATCTGTACACTGTGGACGGCTCGATTGTAATTGTGTGTTGTCTTTCTGCTGACTGGATACCACGCAACAAAAGCTGTTCACTGTACCTCGGTACACGTGACAATAAACTAAACTGAACTGACCAGAGCTGGTGAATGTCAGATTGATCCCACGTTGCATTAGATTTCAGTAATGTGCTTGACTGGAATCGTATAGAAACATATAAAATTCTTAGGGGATTGGACAGGCTAGATATAGGAAAAATGTTCCCCATGTTGGGGGAATCCAGAACCAGGGGTCACACAGTTTAAGAATAAGGGGTAGGCCATTTAGAACGGAGATGAGGAAAAACTTCTTCACCCAGAGAGTTGTGAATCTGTGGAATTCTCTGCCACAGAAGGCAGTGGAGGCCAATTCACTGGATGTTTTCAAGAGAGAGTTAGATTTAGCTCTTAGGTCTAACGGAATCAAGGGATATGGGAGAAGGCAGGAACGGGGTACTGATTGTGGATGATCAGCCATGATCATATTGAGCAGTGCTGGCTTCGAATGGCCTACTCCTGGGCCTATTTTCCATGCTTCTATGTTTTAAACATCTTGTGTAGTTCTGGAGTTATGAGTTTTATAAAAACCATAGAAAACATAGAAAATAGGTGCAGGAGGAGGCCATTCGGCCCTTCGAGCCAGCACCCCCATTCATTGTGACCATGGCTGATCATCCACAATCAGTAACCCGTGCCTGCCTTCTCTCCATACCCCTTGATTCCGCTAGCCCCGAGAGCTCTATCTGACTCTCTCTTAAATGCATCCAGTGAATTGGCCTCCACTGCCCTCTGTGGCAGAGAATTCCACAGATTCACAACTCTCTGGGTGAAAAAGTTTTTTCTCACCTCAGTTTTAAACGGCCTCCCCTTTATTCTTAGACTGTGGCCCCCAGTTCTGGACTCCCCCAACATTGGGAACATGTTGTTGCTGAATGTTAGCGGGCTAATTATAGACCTGCTGGACTGATGCTAAGTCAAAAAGTGGCTCCATCATTGACCAGAGATGGTCACAGCAAAGCCCTATCACGTTGCAGCTGCCCAACGAGTCCGCCTGCGATCCCACCCGCTTCAGTCAGAACGTCCTCTCTCCAGCTACGCTGTAGTTCATTGTCACATGCACCGAGGCACAGCGAAAAGCTTTTGTTACGCCACTTTAATTTCATGTTTCACATAGGGCGGTCACAGTGGCGCAGCGGTAGAGTTGCCGCCTTACAGCGAATGCAGCGCCGGAGACCCGGGTTCCATCCTGATTACGGGTGCTGTCTGTACGGAGTTTGTACGTTCTCCCCGTGACCTGCGTGGGTTTTCTCCGAGATCTTCGGTTTCCTCCCACACTCCAAAGACGTGCAGGTTTGTAGGTAATTGGCTTGGTAAATGTAAAAATTGTCCCTGGTGGGTGTAGGATAGTGTTAGTGTGTGGGGATCGCTGGTCGGCACGGACTCGGTGGGCCGAAGGGCCTGTTTCTGCGCTGTATCTCTAAATCTAAATCTAAATCTAAAATATATTTTTGTGTTTATTAGACTGTTGGCAGATCAACTTACCCTCCTGGGATGAATAAAGTCCTACCGTATTTAGTTTAGTTTATATAGAAACATAGACAATAGGTGCAGGAGGAGGCCATTCGGCCCTTCGAACCAGCACCGCCATTCATTGTGATCATGGCTGATCATCCACAATCAGTAACCCGTGCCTGCCTTCTCCCCATATCCCTTGATTCCACTAGCCCCTAGAGCTCTATCTAACTCTCTTTTAAATTCATCCAGTGAATTGGCCTCCACTACCCTCTGTGGAGAAACAGGCCCTTCGGCCCACCTGGTCCGCGCCGACCAGCGATCCCCCACACACTAACACTATCCTACACACACTAGGGACAATTTTTACATATACCAAGCCAATTAACCTACAAACCTGCACGTCTTTGGAGTGTGGGAGGAAACCGAAGATCTCGGAGAAAACCCACGCAGGTCACGGGGAGAACGTACAAACTCTGTACAGACGGCGCCCGTAGTCGGGATGGAACCCGGGTCTCCGGCGCTGCATTCGCTGTAAGGCAGCAACTCTACCGCAGCGCCACCATGACCATATTGTATTGGATCGTATCGTGACCAGTCAGCGGAAAGACAGTACATGATTACATTCGAGCCGTCCACAGTGTACAGATACATGATAAAGGGAACAATGTTTAGTGCAAGGTAAAGTCCGATTAAAGATATTCCGAGGGTCTCCAATGAGGTAGATGGGAGGTCAGGACCGCTCTCTAGTTGGTGAGAAGATGGTTCAGTTGCCCGATAACAGCCGGGAAGAAAATGTCCTTGAATCTGGAGATAGACACAAAATGTTGGAGTAACTCAGCGGGTCAGGCAGCATCTGTGGAGAACATGGATAGGTGACGTTTCGGGTCGAGACCCTTCTTCAGACTGAGAGTCAGGGGAGAGGCAAATGAGAGATGTAGACAGTGATGTGGAGAGATATAGAACAAATGAATGGGAAATATGCAAAAGAGTAACGATGATCAAGGAGGTGTATCTCCGGAGGTGTACAAAATCATGAGAGGAATAGATCGGGTAGATGCACAGAGTCTTTTGCCCAGAGTAGGGGAATCGAGGACCAGAGGACACAGGTTCAAAGTGAAGGGGAAAAGATTTAATAGGAATCCGAGGGGTAACTTTTTCACACAGAGGGTGGTGGGTGTATGGAACAAGCTGCCAGAGGAGGTAGTTGAGGCTGGGACTTTCCCAACGTTTAAGAAACAGTTGGACAGGTACATGGATAGGACAGGTTTGGAGGGATATGGACCAAGTGCAGGCAGGTGGGACTAGTGTAGCTGGGGCATGTGTGCAGGTTGGGCTGAAGGGCCTGTTTCCGCGCGGTGTGACTGTGACTATCCAACATTGCTGCCCTTTATCCCTGAGCATGCAGTCATAGGTTTAAATTTAGCTCGGCCAAGACACAGGCTCGGGATAGGAACACTGACCAGACACAGGAGAATGGATCAGAGCCTTGTATAGGCAGCTCACACACCCAGCAACGCAGCACTCAAACTGATGGGTCAACACCGTTATTATAGAGGCAGGAGACACAGAGACACATACACAGACACAGAGGCACAGAGTCACAGAGACACACACACAGAGATAGAGGGACACAGAGACACAGAGAAACAGAGACACAGAGAGACAAAGACACAGACACACACAGATACACAGAGGCACACAGACACAGACGCACACAGACACACAAAGGTAGAGAGACACACAGACACAGAGTCACAGAGACACACAGAGACACACAGAGAGACACAGAGACACACACAGTCATAGTCATAGAGTGATACAGTGTGGAAACAGGCCCTTCGGCCCAACACGCCCACACTGGCCAACAATGTCCCAGCTACCCTAGTCCCACTTGCCTGCGCTTGGTCCATATCCCTCCAAACCTGTCCTATCCATGTACCTGTCCAACTGTTTCATAAACAATGGGATAGTCCCGGCCACAACTACCTCCTCTGGCAGCTTGTTCCATACACCCACCACCCTCTGTGTGAAAATGTTACCCCTTGGATTCCTATTAAATCTTTCCCCCTCCACCTTGAACCCATGTCCTCTGGTCCTCGATTCCCCTACTCTGGGCAAGAGACTCTGTGCGTCTACCCGATCTATTCCTCTCATGATTTTGTACCTGCTCTCAAACATCAGACTAGTGTCGGCACTAAGTGCTTGTATTTGTTCACATGCTAATCTTCACTCCACTGAGGCCTGGTTTATTGAGGGAAGGAGTGGGTGGGGAAAAAAAGATAGCAGGAAAACAGTTCCCCGATGTTGGGGGGAGTCCAAAACCAGGGGCCACAGTCAAAGAATAAGGGGTAGGCCATTTAGAACAGAGACGAGGAAAAACATTTTCAGTCAGAGAGTTGTGAATCTGTGGAATTCTCTGCCTCAGAAGGCAGTGGAGGCCAATTCTCTGAATGCATTCAAGAGAGAGCTAGATAGAGCTCTTAAGGATAGCGGAGTCAGGGGTATGGGAGAAGGCAGGAACGGGATACTGATTGAGAATGATCAGCCATGATCACATTGAATGGCGGTGCTGGCTCTCGAAGGGCTGAACGGCCTCCTCCTGCACCGATTGTCTATGTTACTATGTATTAGTCAACCTTTCCCTGTCGATCAGACACTCGAGTCCCGGCAACAATAACAAAGTTTGTAAGTTTAAACTGCAATTAAGTTTCGGAGTCAGGAAGTCATGTTGCAGTTTGACAAAACTTTTGGTATGGCCACATTTGGAGTATTACGTGCAGTTCTGGTCGGCCCCATCACAGGGTGGTTCAGGAGAGTGTGCACAGGACGTTCACCAGAACGAGAGATGGACACAGAGTGCTGGAGTAACTCAGCGGGTCAGGCAGCATCTCTGGAGAACATGGATAGGTCACGTTTCGGGTCGAGACCCTTCTTCAGACGCGACCCATAGAAACATAGAAAATAGGTGCAGGAGGAGGCCATTCGGCCCTTCGAACTAGCACCGCCATTCATTGTGATCATGGCTGATCACCCACAATCAATAACCCGTAGGTAGACACAGAGTGTTGGAGTAACTCATCAGGTCAGGCAGCATCTCGAGAGAGAGAAGGAATGGGTGACGTTTCGGGTCGAGACCCTTCTTCAGACTTCAGTACCCTGTGCCTGCCTTCTCCCCATATCCCTTGATTCCACTAGCCCCGAGAGCTCTATCTAACTATCTTTTAAATTCATCCAGTGAATTGGCCTCCACTGCCCT
This sequence comes from Rhinoraja longicauda, assembly GCF_053455715.1. Taxonomy (NCBI): domain Eukaryota; kingdom Metazoa; phylum Chordata; class Chondrichthyes; order Rajiformes; family Arhynchobatidae; genus Rhinoraja; species Rhinoraja longicauda. Next base: position 1,397,683 of record NC_135954.1, on the reverse strand, counting down.
CTGTGGCAGAGAATTCCACAAATTCACAACTCTCTGGGTGAAAATGTTCCTTCTCACCTCAGTTTTAAATGGCCTCCCCTTTATTCTAAGACTGTGGCCCCTGGTTCTGGACTCCCCAACATTGGGAACATTTTTCCTGCATCTAGCTTGTCCAGTCCTTTTATAATTTTATATGTTTCTCTAAGATCCCCTCTCATCCTTCTAAACTCCAGTGAATACAAGCCCAGTCTTTCCAACCTTTCCTCATGTGACAGTCCCGCCATCCCAGGGATCAATCACGTGAACCTACGCTGCACTGCCTCAATTACAAGGATGTCCTTCCTCAAATTAGGAGACCAAAACTGTACACAATACTCCAGATGTGGTCTCACCAGGGCCCTGTACAACTGCAGAAGAATAGTACCTCAAAACTAAACTCAACTAAACTAATAACAGGTTCTTCGGCCTACCGAGTCCACAGCGAACAGCGATCGACCCGTACAATAGACAATAGACAATAGATGCAGGAGTAGGCCATTCAGCCCATCGAGCCAGCACCGCCATTCAATGCGATCATGGCTGATCACTCTCAATCAGTACCCCGTTCCTGCCTTCTCCCCATACCCCCTCACTCCGCTATCCTTAAGAGCTCTATCCAGCTCTCTCTTGAAAGCATCCAACGAACTGGCCTCCACTGCCTTCTGAGGCAGAGAATTCCACACCTTCACCACTCTCTGACTGAAAAAGTTCTTCCTCATCTCCGTTCTAAATGGCCTACCTCTTATTCTTAAACTGTGGCCCCCTTGTTCTGGACTCCCCCAACATTGGGAACATGTTTCCTGCCTCTAATGTGTCCAATCCCCTAATTATCTTATACGTTTCAATAAGATCCCCCCTCATCCTTCTAAATTCCAGTGTATACAAGCCCAATCGCTCCAGCCTTTCAACATACGACAGTCCCGCCATTCCGGGAATTAACCTAGTGAACCTACGCTGCACACCCTCCATAGCAAGAATATCCTTCCTCAAATTTGGAGACCCAAAACTGCACACAGTACTCCAGGTGCGGTCTCACTAGGGCCCGGTACAACTGTAGAAGGACCTCTTTGCTCCTATACTCAACTCCTCTTGTTACGAAGGCCAACATTCCATTGGCTTTCTTCACTGACTGCTGTACCTGCATGCTTCCTTTCATTGACTGATGCACTAGGACACCCAGATCTCGTTGAACTCCCCCTCCTCCTAACTTGACACCATTCAGATAATAATCTGCCTTTCTATTCTTACTTCCAAAGTGAATAACCTCACACTTATCTACATTAAACTGCATCTGCCATGTATCCGCCCACTCACACAACCTGTCCAAGTCACCCTGCAGCCTTATTGCATCTTCCTCACAATTCACACTACCCCCCAGCTTAGTATCATCTGCAAATTTGCTAATGGTACTTTTAATCCCTTCGTCTAAGTCATTAATGTATATCGTAAATAGCTGGGGTCCCAGCACCGAACCTTGCGGTACCCCACTGGTCACTGCCTGCCATTCCAAAAGGGACCCATTTATCCCCACTCTTTGCTTTCTGTCTGTCAACCAATTTTCTATCCATGTCAGTACCCTACCCCCAATACCATGTGCCCTAATTTTGCCCACTAATCTCCTATGTGGGACCTTGTCGAACGCTTTCTGAACACTGTAGGTTTGGACTGCGTAGGCCTGGGGGCCCGGGCGACGTCTAATGGAGGTTGCATAGCAACGCACCCTCGGCCCGGGCGGCCGCCATTGGTGGAGCGGGAGCACGTGGCCGCTGGCTGGGTGAGGTCAGGTGGGGCGCGGGGCGGTGATGTCACTTTGTCCTGTATTTGGGAGCGAGAAAGTTGACAACCGTACACACGAGGGACAATTCACGGAAGATAATTAACCTTCAAACCCGCACTTCTTCGGAAGTTTAGTTTAGTTTAGAATGAAAGGCCTGTTTCCACGTTGGATCTCTAAATTAATCTAATCTAGTGTACGGGTTGATCGCTGGTCGGTGTGGACTCAGTGGGCCGAGGGGCCTGTTTCCATGCTGCATTTTTAAACTAAACTAAATCTCCCCTTCTCCTCCCCACTTGAGAAGAGAGGGAGAGAGAGAGAGGAGGGAGAGAGAGAGAGAGAGAGAGAGGAGGGAGAGAGGGAGAGGGAGAGGGAGAGGGAGAGGGAGAGGGAGAGGGAGAGGGAGAGGGAGAGGGAGAGGGAGAGGGAGAGGGAGAGGGAGAGGGAGAGGGAGAGGGAGAGGGAGAGGGAGAGGGAGAGGGAGAGGGAGAGGGGAGAGGAGAGGGAGAGGGAGAGAGAGAGAGAGGAGGGAGAAGGAATGGGTGACGTTTGGAATCAGTTTGAAGAAGGGTCTTGACCCGAAACATCACCTATCTATGTTCTCCACAGATGCTGCCTGACCCGCTGTTACTCCAGCACTCTGCGTCGATCTACGGTTTAAACCAGCATCTGCAGTTCCTTCGTACACACTTGGTGGCTTGAAGTGGAGCTGTCACCAGCCCCAGTCTGCGGACATGTTTCTGAGTTATCTGCTTATCTCAGAGCTCAATCTAGATGCGCCTTCTGTGAAGCAAATGAGACCCACCCGACCTGTCTGATCACACAGCCCACACTCCCCTCCATCGACTCCGTCTACACTTCACACTGCCTCGGGAACGCATCCGACATCATCAAAGACAGACACAGAGTGTGGAGTAACTCAGCGGGTCAGGCAGCATCTGTGGAGAACATAGATAGGTGATGTTTCGGGTCAAGACCCTTCTTCAAACTGAATTCCAAACGTCACCCATTCCTTCTCTCCACAGATGCTCCCTGACCCGCTGAGTTACTCCAGCACTCTGTGAAACATCACCTATCCATGTTCTCCACAGATGCTGCCTGACCCACTGAGTTACTCCAGCATTTTGTGTCTACAGTTTAAACCAGCATCTGGAGTTCCTTCCTACACATAATCACAGACGTGTCCCTGTCCCACCCCGGTCGGTCATTCCTTCTTCTCCCAGGTCCGGCCCGGCAGAAGGTGCAGAAGCTTGAAAGCGCGCACCACCAGACTCAGGAACAGCTTCTGCCCCTCTGTTATCAGCTTCTGAACGGCCCTTCCATAAGCTAGGGCACTGTCCCGATTCACCTCTACCCCATTGCGGACATTGGACTTTGTCTGTGGAACTGATGCGAGACAGGGCGGCACAGTGGCGCAGCGGGTAGAGCTACTGTTTAACAGCGCCGGAGACCCGGGTTCCAACCCGACCACGGGTACTGTCTGTACAGAGTTTGTACGTTCTCCCCGTGACCTGCGTGGGTTTTCTCTGGGCGCTCCAGTCTCCTCCCACACTTGTGGGTTTTCAAGTTAATCGTTGTGCTGTAAGTTGCCCCTTAGTGTGTGGGTGTGAGCAAGTGGGACAACATGGAACTAGTGTGAACGGGCGATCGCTGGTCGGCATGGACTCAGTGGGCCGAAGGGCCTGTTTGCCCGCTGTATCTCCAAAGGAAACTAAATGCTGAGAACTATATTCTGCACTCTGCAGCTTCATCAGTGATAGGATCAGAGCTAGGCCATTCGGCCCATCGAATCTACTCCGCCATTCAATCACGGCTGATCTATCTCTCCCTCCTAACCCCATTCTCCTGCCTTCTCCCCATAACCCTTGACACCCGCACTGATCAAGAATCTATCTATCTCTGCCTTAAATATATCCACTGACTTGGCCTCCACAGCTGTCTGTGGCAAAGAATCCCACAGATTCACCACCCTCTGGCTAAAGAAATTCCTCCTCATCTCCTTCCTAAAGGAACGTCCTTTAATTCTGAGGCTGTGCCCTCTGGTCCTAGACTCTCCCACTAGTGGAAACATCCTCTCCACATCCACTCTGTCTACATGTGTAGGAAAGAAACTGCAGATGCTGGTTTAAATCGAAGGTAGACACAAAATGCTGGACTAACTCAGTGGGTCAGGCAGCATCTCTGGACAGAAGGAATGGGTGACGTTTCGGGTCGAGACCCTTCTTCAGTCTGAAGAAATGTCACCAATTCCTTCTCTCCAGAGATGCTGCCTGACCCGCTGAGTTACTCCAGCATGTTGTGTCTGCCTTCCACTCTATCCAGGCCTTTCACTATTTGGTAAAGTTTCAATGAGGTCCCCCCTCATCTTTCTAAACTCCAGCGAGTACAGGCCCAGTGCCGACAAACGCTCATCATATTTTGGCTTAATTGTCTTTGTATAAGTGTAAATGATCCCTAGTGTGTGTAGGATAAGTGTCAATGTGCGGGTCGGCGCGGACTCGGTGGGCCGAAGGGCCTGTTTCCGCGCTGTATCTCTAAACTAAGTTACTCCAGCACTCTGTGAAACGTCACCTATCCATGTTCTCCACAGATGCTGCCTGACCCGCTGAGTTACTCCAGCACTCTGTGAAACGTCACCTATCCATGTTCTCCACAGATGCTGCCTGACCCGCTGAGTTACTCCAGCATTGTGTGTCTACTATCAATTTTAACCAGCATCCTCATTTTTTTTCCTATACCTCTGTCACACGATCTCTTTTATTTCCTGATAAACTCAAGTCAAGTCAAGTCAAGTCAAATTTATTTGTCACATACACATACTCGATGTGCAGTGAAATGAAAGTGGCAATGCCTGCGGGTTGTGCACAAAAATAATTACAGTTACAATAAATAAAGTTAATAAGTTACTAAACATAGCACCAAAAGTGTCGACAAAAATTTAGTCTCTGGGGTTATCAAAGTTGACAGTCCTGATGGCCTGTGGGAAGAAGCTCCGTCTCATCCTCTCCGTTTTCACAGCGTGACAGCGGAGGCGTTTGCCTGACCGTAGCATCTGGAACAGTCCGTTACTGGGGTGGCAGGGGTCCCTCATGATCTTGCTTGCTCTGGATCTGCACCTCCTGATGTATAGGTCCTGCAGGGGGACTCATCCTCACACAAACCTTCCGGCTAAAATGTAGACGCAACGGACTGCAGATGCTGGTTTACAAAAGAAACATACAGAGTGCTGGAGTAACTCAGCGGGTCAGGCAGCATCTGTGGAGAACATGGATAGGAGACGTTCCACAGAGTGCTGGAGTAACTCAGCGGGTCAGGCAGCATCTCTGGAGACCTACATGCAAGTTGATTTTATGTTTAGTTTAATATTTAGGTTTATTATTGTGTACCGAGTCACAGTGTAAAGCTTTGTTTTGGAACATAGAAGAGTACAGCACAAGATCAGGCCATTCGGCCCACTATGCCTGTGCTGGGCACGATGCTAATCTGGGATTGTGTTTCTGTGCGGCAGGACTTTACAGAACTGAGCAATGTAAGAATTTCACCGTGCATCTGTACATGTGTAAATAAAGAACCATTAAAACCAAGTTCACTTTAGTTTAGTTTATTGTCATCTGTACCAAGGGGGAAGTCTTTTAGGACCGAGATGAGAAAACATTTCTTCACACAGAGAGTGGTGAGTCTGTGGAATTCTCTGCCACAGAAGGTAGTTGAGGCCAGTTCATTGGCTATATTTAAGAGGGAGTTAGATGTGGCCCTTGTGGCAAAAGGGATCAGGGGGTATGGAGAGAAGGCAGGTACAGGTTACTGAGCTGGATGATCAGCCATGATCATATTGAATGGCGGTGCAGGCTCGAAGGGCAGAATGGCCTACTCCTGCACCTATTTTCTATGTTTCTATGTACCGAGGTACAGTGAAAAGCTTTTGTTGCGTGCTAGAAAGACTGTATATGATTACAATCGAGCCGTCCACAGTGTACAGATACAGGATAAAGGGAATAACGTTTAGTGCAAGGTAAAGTCCGATTAAAGATAGTCCGAGGGTCTCCAGTGATGTAGATAGGAGGTCAGGACTGACATCTGAGGGGAGATTATGTAGAGCATAGTTAGTGTAAATACTACTTAGTTTAGCTTAGCTTAGTTTAGTTTAGAGATACAGTGCAGAAACAGGCCCTTCGGCCCACTGAGTACACGCCGACCAGCGATCCCCGCACACTAATGTTAATGATAGCAGAGTCAGGGGGTATGGGGAGAAGGCAGGAACGGGGTATTGATTGAGAATGATCAGCCATGATCACAATGAATGGCAGTGCTGGCTCGAAGGGCCGAATGGCCTCCTCCTGCACCTATTGTCTATTGTCTAACACTGTCCTACACACACTAAAGACAATTTACAATTTTACCAAAGCCAATTAACCTTCAAACCTGCACGTCTTTGGAGTGTGGGAGGAAACCGGAGCACCCGGTGAAAACCCACGCAGGTCACGGGCAGAACGTACAAACTCCGTACAGACAGCACCCGTAGTCGGGATGGAACCCGGGTCTCCGGCGCTGTGAGGCAGCAACTCTACCGCTGCGCCACCGTGAGCGGACAGGCGGCTGGAGTTGAGGCGTAAGGGGGTTGTGCGGTTGCCTTGCGGTGATTGCTGACCCACCTGTGGGCCCAGAGGGCAGGGCGTGGCGTTTACGGTCGGGACCCGACCCCAGACTGATTTTCGAAAGGTGGGGAGAGGAGGAGGGATATGGATGATGTGCAGACAGGTAAGAAATAGGGGTTGCCAACTATCCCACTCCCAAATACGGGACAAGGTGACGTCACCGCCCCGCGCCCCACGTGACCTCACCCAGCCAGCGGCCACGTGCTCCCGCTCCACCGATGGCGGCCGCCCGGGCCGGGAGGCGGGTTGCTACGCAACGACCATTAGGCGGCGCCCGGGCCTTCAATGTCCGGGCCTACAGTGTCGGGGCCTACAGTGTCCGGGCCTACAATGTCGGCCTACACTGTCCGGGCCTACAGTGTCTGGGCCTACACTGTCCGGGACTACACTGTCCGGGCCTACAGTGTCCGGGCCTACAGTGTCCGGGCCTACAGTGTCCGGGCCTACAGCGGCCCCCGGGCCTAATATAGGACAAGGGCGGTCCCATACGGGACAAACCAACGTAGCCCAAAATACGGGATGTCCCGGCTAATACGGGACCGTTGGTGACCCTGGTAAGAAATGATCTTGGTGTCATGTTGGGCACAGACATTGTGGGCCGAAGGGCCTGTTCCTGTGCTGACCTGTTCCATGTTCCCAATGGAGACGCACACCTCCAGATTCAGGGACAGTTTCTGCCCGGCTGTTATCAGACAACTGAACTATCCTGTCACCAACTAGAGAGCGGTTCTGACCTCCCATCTCCATCACTGGAGACCCTCGGACTATCCTTGATCGACTTTAACTTGCACTAAACTGGCCCTGAATCTGGAGGTGTGCGTTTTCACACTTCTGTACCTCTTGCTCGATGGGAGAGGGGAGAAGAGGGAGTGGCCGGGGTGAGACTGGTCCTTGATTATGCTGCTGGCCTTGCCGAGGCAGCGTGAGGTCTAGATGGAGTCAGTGGAAGGGAGGTTGGTTTGTGTGATGGTCTGGGCTGCTGGCCTTGCCGAGACAGCGTGAGGTGTAGATGGAGTCAGTCGAAGGGAGGTTGGTTTGTGTGATGGTCTGGGCTGTGGCCACCATTTTTTTGCGGTCTTGGAAGGAGGAGAGAGAGGGGGAAGAGAGGAGAGAGAGGAGAGAGGAGAGGGAAGAGAGGGGAGAGGGAAGAGGAGAGGGGAGAGGGAAAGGGAGATTTTATTTGGGCCACTTTGGTGAGAGGGGAGAGAGGGGAGAGAGAGGAGAGGGAAGGGAGAGAGAGAGGGGAGAGAGAGAGGGGAGGGAGAGGGGAGGGAGAGAGGGGAGGGAGAAAGGGAGAGGGGAGGGAGAGGGGAGAGTGGGGAGAGAGAGGGGTGAGGGGAGAGGGGCGGGGAGGTGATGGGGGAGGGGGATCTCACATGTCTATGCTGATTATTTCCCTTTGCAGGATGTGGAGGCTAGCTATCTGTTGGTGGCAGGAAGCAGGCTTTACAGCACAACAACTGTGCCTGTCCCAGTCCCCAGTGCGTGACGGGTATCCTGTTCCACACAAGCCGTCTCCAACACAACGTGCTTGGCCGTTTAGCTCACATTGTGCTGTGGAATGCGGGCTGGCAGGCCGGGGGGGGGGGGTGGGTGTTCAGTGTCAGTCCTCGCTTGGCAGGGATGGGGCCGCTGTCAGTCGGCGAGACTCCACGAATAAGGGGGTAGGCCGTTCAGAACGGAGATGAGGAAGAACTTTCCCACCTCAGAGAGTTGTGAATCTGTGGAATTCTCTGCCTCAGAAGGCAGTGGAGGCCAATTCTCTGAATGCATTCAAGAGAGAGCTAGATTGAGCTCTTAAGGATAGCGGAGTCAGGGGGTATGGGGAGAAGGCAGGAACGGGGTACCGATTGAGAATGATCAGCCTTGATCACATTGAATGGCGGTGCTGGCTCGATGGGCCGAATGGCCTCCTCCTGCACCTATTGTCTATTGTGTATCGTCACAGAGATAACGGCCCCAGACAATGGACTCCATCGATAATCATTTATTTAGAAAGATTCCGTTCACCGTACGGTAAAAGTCGGCTCGTAGTTTAGTTGGAAGATGGGCACAAAATGCTGGAGTAACTCAGCGGGTCAGGCAGCATCTGTGGAGAGAAGGAACGGGTGACGTTTCAGGTCGAGACCCTTATTCAGACATGTCAGGGCACGGAGCGGGACAAAGATAGAATGTAATTGGAGACAGGAAGACTGGTGGGAGAACTGGGAAGGGGAGGGGATAGAGAGAGAAGGGAAGCAGGGACTATCTGAAGTTAGAGATGTCAATGTTTATACCGCTGGGGTGTAAATTACCCAAGTGAAATATGAGTTACTGTTCCTCCAATTTGCGCTGGGCCTCACTCTGACAATGGAGGAGGCCCAGGACAGAAAGGTCAGTGTGCCTTTAGATAGCGCCTTTCACAATACCACCAAAGTCAAGATTGCCTCTGTCCTTATAGATTCATAGTCAAACGGCTGGGAAACAGGCCTTTCGGCCCAAATTATCCATGCTGACCAAAGTGTCCCATCTACACAGATGGGGTGTGTGTGTGGGGTGTGTGTGTGTGTGTGTGGGGGGTTTGTGTGTGTGTGTGTGTGTGTGTGTGTGTGTGTGTGTGTGTGTGTGTGTGTGTGTGGGGTGTGTATGTGTGGGGTGTGTGTGGGGTGTGTGTGTGTGGGGTGTGTGTGTGGGGTGTGTGTGTGTGTGTGTGGGGGGTGTTTGTGTGTGTGTGTGTGTGGGTGTGGGGGGGGTGGGGTGTGTGTGGGGGGTGTGTGTGTGGGGTGGGTGTGTGTGTGTGTGTGTGTGGGGTGGGTGTGTGTGGGGTGTGTGTGTGTGGGGTGGGTGTGTGTGTGGGGAGTGTGTGGGGAGTGTGTGTGTGTGAGGTTCTGAGCTGTTTATAAGGAGGACGTGCTGCAGTGTACAGGGCTGCTGGTTTTGCCACGTTGGGTGTGTCCTACACAGACGCCGATGGAGTGTGCAGGTGTGTGTGTCGATGAAGGCAACTCCAGGCCCACCACAGTGTGTGTTTGTGAACAGGCTTCTTGTCCAAGCTGCCAGTGTGCAGCTGCTGTGTGAGAGAGAGACAGACAGCTGGGATAACACATACACACAGCCCACACACACCCCACACACACACCCCCCACACACACACACACCCCACACACACACACACACCCCACACACACCCCACACAAACACACCCCACACACACCCACCACATACACACCCCCCCCCACACACACACACACCCCCCACACCCCACACACACACCCCACCCCACACACATCCCACACACACACACCCCACACAAACACACCCCACACACACACACACACACACACCCCACACACACCACACACACATACAGTTCAGTTCAGCTTATTGTCCCGCTGAGTTAATCCAGCACTCTGTGAAACGTCACCTATCCATGTTCTCCACAGATGCTGCCTGACCCGCTGAGTTAATCCAGCACTCTGTGAAACGTCACCTATCCATGTTCTCCACAGATGCTGCCTGACCCGCTGAGTTACTCCAGCACTCTGTGAAACGTCACCTATCCATGTTCTCCACAGATGCTGCCTGACCCGCTGAGTTACTCCAGCACTCTGTGAAACGTCACCTATCCATGTTCTCCACAGATGCTGCCTGACCCGCTGAGTTACTCCAGCACTCTGTGAAACGTCACCTATCCATGTTCTCCACAGATGCTGCCTGACCCGCTGAGTTACTCCAGCACTCTGTGAAACGTCACCTATCCATGTTCTCCACAGATGCTGCCTGACCCGCTGAGTTTAGAAACATAGAAACATAGAAAATAGGTGCAGGAGTAGGCCATTCAGCCCTTCGAGCCTGCACCGCCATTCAATATTATCATGGCTGATCATCCAACTCAGTATCCTGCACCTGCCTTCTCTCCATACCCCCTGATCCCTTTAGCCACAAGGGCCACATCTAACTCCCTCTTAAATATAGCCAATGAACTGGCCTCAACTACCTTCTGTGGCAGAGAATTCCACAGATTCACCACTCTCTGTGTGAAAAAAAACTTTCTCATCTCGGTCCTAAAAGACTTCCCCCTTATCCTTAAACTGTGACCCCTTGTTCTGGACTTCCCCAACATCGGGAACAATCTTCCTGCATCTAGCCTGTCCAACCCCTTAAGAATTTTGTAAGTTTCTATAAGATCCCCCCTCAATCTTCTAAATTCCAGCGAGTACAAGCCGAGTCTATCCAGTCTTTCTTCATATGAAAGTCCTGCCATCCCAGGAATCAATCTGGTGAACCTTCTCTGTAATCCCTCTATCGCAAGAATGTCCTTCCTCAGATTAGGAGACCAAAACTGGACGCAATATTCAGGTGTCGTCTCACCAATGCCCTGTACAACTGCAGCAGAACCTCCCTGCTCCTATACAATGAGGAATTGTAAGGGTAAAAAGACCCTAATGGGAGTTATCTATAGGCCCCCAAACAGTAGCCTCGACATAGGGTGCAAGTTGAATCAGGAGATAAAATTGGCGTGTCACAAATGTAATGCTACGGTGGTTATGGGAGATTTCAACATGCAGGTAGACTGGGAAAATCAGGTTGGAAATGGACCCCAGGAAAGAGAGTTTGTAGAGTGCCTTCGAGATGGATTCTTAGAACAGCTTGTACTGGAGCCTACCAGGGAGAAGGCAATTCTGGATTTAGTGTTGTGTAATGAACCTGATCTGATAAGGGGACTAGAGGTAAAAGAGCCATTAGGAGGCAGTGATCACAACATGATAAGTTTTACTCTGCAAATGGAAAGGCAGAAGGGAAAATCGGAAGTGTTAGTATTACAGTATAGCAAAGGGGATTACAGAGGCATGAGGCAGGAGCTGGCCAAAATTGACTGGAAGGAGGCCCTAGCAGGGAAGACGGTAGAACAGCAATGGCAGGTATTCCTGGGAATAATGCAGAGGTTGCAGGATCAATTTATCCCAAAGAGGCGGAAAGACTCTAAGGGGAGTAAGAGACACCTGTGGCTGAAAAGGGAAGTCAAGGACAGCATAAAAATTAAGGAGAGGAAGTATAACATAGCAAAGAAGAGTGGGAAGACAGAGGATTAGGACTCTTTTAAAGAGCAACAAAAGTTAACTAAAAAGGCAATACGGGGAGAAAAGATGAGGTACGAGGGTAAACTAGCCAATAATATAAAGGAGGATAGCAAAAGTTTTTTTAGGTACGTGAAGAGGAAAAAAATAGTCAAGGCAAATGTGGGTCCCTTGAAGACAGAAGCAGGGGAATTTATTATGGGGAACAAAGAAATGGCAGACGAGTTAAACCGTTACTTTGGATCTGTCTTCACTGAGGAAGATACACACAATCTCCCAAATGTTCTAGGGGCCGGAGAACCTAGGGTGATGGAGGAACTGAAGGAAATCCACATTAGGCAGGAAATGGTTTTGGGTAGACTGATGGGACTGAAGGCTGATAAATCCCCAGGGCCTGATGGTCTGCATCCCAGGGTACTTAAGGAGGTGGCTCTAGAAATAGTGGAAGCATTGGAGATCATTTTTCAATGTTCTATAGATTCAGGATCAGTTCCTGTGGATTGGAGGATAGCAAATGTTATCCCACTTTTTAAGAAAGGAGGGAGAGAGAAAACGGGTAATTATAGACCAGTTAGTCTGACATCAGTGGTGGGGAAGATGCTGGAGTCAATTATAAAAGACGAAATTGCTGAGCATTTGGATAGCGGTAACAGGATCATTCCGAGTCAGCATGGATTTACGAAGGGGAAATCATGCTTGACAAATCCACTGGAATTTTTTGAGGATGTAACTAGGAAAATTGACAGGGGAGAGTCAGTGGATGTGGTGTACCTCGACTTTCAGAAAGCCTTCGACAAGGTCCCACATAGGAGATTAGTGGGCAAAATTAGAGCACATGGTATTGGGGGTAGGGTACTGACATGGATAGAAAATTGGTTGACAGGCAGAAAGCAAAGAGTGGGGATGAATGGGTCCCTTTCGGAATGGCAGGCAGTGACAAGTGGGGTACCGCAACGTTCGGTGCTGGGACCCCAGCTATTTACGATATACATTAATGACTTAGATGAAGGGATTAAAAGTACCATTAGCAAATTTGCAGATGATACTAAGCTGGGGGGTAGTGTGAATTGTGAGGAAGATGCAATAAGGCTGCAGGGTGACTTGGACAGGTTGTGTGAGTGGGCAGATGCAGTTTAATGTAGATAAGTGTGAGGTTATTCACTTTGGAAGTAAGAATAGAAAGGCAGATTATTATCTGAATGGTGTCAAGTTAGGAAGAGGGGATGTTCAACGAGATCTGGGTGTCCTAGTGCATCAGTCACTGAAATGAAGCATGCAGGTACAGCAGGCAGTGAAGAAAGCCAATGGAATGTTGGCCTTCATAACAAGAGGAGTTGAGTATAGGAGCAAAGAGGTCCTTCTACAGTTGAACCGACCGGGCCCTGGTGAGACCGCACCTGGAGTACTGTGTGCAGTTTTGGTCTCCAAATTTGAGGAAGGATATTCTTGCTATTGAGGGCGTGCAGCGTAGGTTCACTAGGTTAATTCCCGGAATGGCGGGACTGTCGTATGTTGAAAGGCTGGAGCAATTAGGCTTGTATACACTGGAATATAGAAGGATGAGGGGGGATCTTATTGAAACATATAAGATAATTAGGGGATTGGACACATTAGAGGCAGGAAACATGTTCCCAATGTTGGGGGAGTCCAGAACAGGGGGCCACAGTTTAAGAATAAGTGGTAGGCCATTTAGAACGGAGATGAGGAAGAACTTTTTCAGTCAGAGAGTGGTGAAGGTGTGGAATTCTCTGCCTCAGAAGGCAGTGGAGGCCCGTTCGTTGGATGCTTTCAAGAGAGAGCTGGATAGAGCTCTTAAGGATAGCGGAGTGGGGGGGTATGGGGAGAAGGCAGGAACGGGGTACTGATTGAGAGTGATCAGCCACGATCGCATTGAATGGCGGTGCTGGCTCGAAGGGCTGAATGGCCTACTCCTGCACCTATTGTCTATTGTCTATTATACTCAAATTCCCTCGCTATGAATGCCAACATACCATTCGCTTTCTTCACTGCCTGCTGTACCTGCATGCCTACTTTCAATGACTGGTGTACCTCGACACCCAGGTCTCGTTGCATCTCCCCTTCTCCTAATTGGCCACCATTCAGATAATAGTCTGCTTTCCTGTTCTTGCCACCAAAGTGGATAACCTCACATTTATCCATATTATACTGCATCTGCCATGCATTTGCCCACTCACCTAACCAAGTCACCTTGCAGCCTCCTAGCATCCTCCTCACAGCTAACACTGCCCCCCAGCTTCGTGTCATCCGCAAACTTGGAGATGTTGCATTCAATTCCCTCGTCCAAATCATTAATATATATTGTAAATAGCTGGGGTCCCAGCACTGAGCCTTGCGGTACCCCAGTAGTCACTGCCTGCCATTCTGAAAAGGACCCGTTTATTCCTACTCTTTGCTTCCTGTCTGCCAACCAGTTCTCTATCCACATCAACACTGAACCCCCAATACCGTGTGCTTTAAGTTTGCATACTAATCTCTTATGTCGGACCTTGTCGAAAGCCTTCTGGAAGTCCAGATATAACACATCCACTGGTTCTCCCTAATCCACTCTACTAGTTACATCTTTGAAAAATTCTATAAGATTCGTCAGATATACTTTGCCCCTCTCACCTTAAACCTGCACCCTCTAGTGTTGGACATCTCCACCCTGGGATAAAGGTTTTGACTGTCTCCCTGATCTATGCCTTTCGTAATTTGATAAACCTGTCAGGTCTCCCCGCAACCTCCTGTATTCCAGAGAAACCAATCCAAGTCTGTCCAACGTCTCCCTGTAGCTGAAACCCTCTAATAGAGTTATAGAATCATAGAGTGATACAGTGTGGAAACAGGCCTTTCGGCCCAACTCGCTCACACCGGCCAACAATGTCCCAGCTACACTAGTCCCACCTGCCTGCGCTTGGTCCATATCCCTCCAAACCTGTCCTATCCATGTACCTGTCCAACTGTTTCTTAAACAATGGGATAGTCCCGGCCACAACTACCTCCTCTGGCAGCTCGTTCCATACACCCACCATCTTTTGTGTGAAAAAGTTACCCCTCGGATTCCTATTAAATCTTTTCCCCTTCACCTTGAACCTATGTCCTCTGGTCCTCGATTCTGGGTAAAAGACATCTACCCGATCTATTCCTCTCACGATTTGGTATACCTCTATAAGATCACCCCTCATCCTCCTGCGCTCCATGGAATAGAGACCCAGCCTACTCAAGCTCTCCCTATAGCTCACACTCTCTAGTCCTGGCAACATCCCCGTAATTCCCTCTAATCGAGGCATCGTTCTGTAGATGTGAACGGGTGGACACTGGTCTGGCCAAATGACCTGTTTCCATGCTGTAAGACTCAGCAACTTCCTCAGAAGATCTCAGTGAATGTGGAAGCTGGTGGAATGTGGAATGTTGTTTCAGCAACACCATTTAACACACAGTCTCCAGAATTCAAGAACAACAAGATACCACAAGTACTGAATGCCATCTGCTGCCCATTTGTGTTACATGCAGCTTTACATGAGACTCGACAAGCATTTATTTTGCTATAATGTAATAGACAATAGGTACAGGAGTAGGCCATTCAGCCCTTCGAGCCAGCACCACCATTCAATGTGATCATGGCTGATTATTCTCAATCAGTACCCCGTTCCTGCCTTCTCCCCATACACCCTGACTGTGCTATCCTTAAGAGCTCTATCTAGCTCTCTCTTGCATGCATTCAGAGAACTGGCCTCCACTGCCTTCTGAGGCAGAGAATTCCACAGATTCACAACTCTCTGACTGAAAAAGTTCTTCCTCCGTTCTCCGTTCTAAATGGCCTACCCCTTATTCTTAAACTGTGGCCCCTTGTTCTGGACTCTCCCAACATTGGGAACATGTTTCCTGCCTCTAACGTGTCCAACACGTGTCCAAGTTCCAGAGCCCTGTCCGCAGGGGGCAAATACAACCCCCCGATCGGTCGCGGAAGTCCCGATGAGATCGAGATCAGCCGCCTCACCCGGCCTCGGCGCTACATTTCCAAAGGGACTTCCGGGGAAATTTTAAGTGTGCTCTCGTCATTTTGTCCCGATTAAAGGAGACGTAAAACCTCCAGATGCCAGAAAGTCTGATGCATCTGCAGCAAGAAACTGCAGTTGCTGGTTTATACCAAAGAAAGACACAGAGTGCTGGGGTAACTCAGCATCTCGGGAGAACATGGATAGCAACGTTTTGGGTTGGGACCCTTCTTCAGACTAATTTAACATATGATTTAACAGGTTAACATATGATGAGTGTTTGGTGGCACTGGGCGTGTGCTCACTGGAGTTTAGAAGGATGAGGAGGGACCTCATTGAAACTTACCTTTCACTTAGTGAAAGGCCTGGATAGAGTGGATGAGGGGAGGATGTTTCCACTAGTGGAAGAGTCTAGGACCAGAGGGCACAGCCTCAAAATAAAAGGACGTTCCTTTAGAAAGGAGGTGAGAAGGAATTTCTTTCATCGGTGGGTGGTGAATCTGTGGAATTCAATGCTGTGGAGGCCAAGTCAGTGGATATTTTTAAGGCAGAGATAGATTCTTGATTAGTAAGGGTGTCAGGGGTTATGGGGCAAAGGTAGGAGATGGTGGAGTAGACTCGGTGGGCCAAATGGCCTAATGCTGTTCCTGGAAGTGCTCAAGTGAAATCAATGCAAGAATTTAAAGTAGACAATCTTCACTGGGAGTTTCTGAGGAAACTGAACATTTCAATCAAGGTTATTTGCACATGCAGTATTAACCAACTCATCATGAACGGATGTACCATGCTTGGACGGCATAGTTAAAGGTCACTGTGCGAGGAACTTTGCCATAACATATTGAAGAGATCAATTTGATACATTTTTGCTTCTCATGTTATGGATTATTAAAGAACAACCAAAAAAATCCAGTTAGGTAGAGCTACAGGAATCAGTGATGTATGATGCACATAGACAATAGATAATAGACAATAGGTACAGGAGTAGGCCATTCGGCCTTTCGAGCCAGCACCGCCATTCACTGTGATCATGGCTGATCATCCACAATCAGTACTATTAATTCCATCATCCAACTCATTAATAGATATGGTAAATAGTTGCGGCCCCAGCACCAAGCCTTGCGGCACTCCACTCACCACTGCCTGCCATTCTGGACCCGTATATTCCTACTCTTTGCTTCCTGTCTGCCAACCAATTCTCTATCCATTTCAATACTCTACCCCCAATACCATGTGGTCTAATTTTGCCCACTAATCTCCTGTGAGGGACCTTATCAAAGGCATCTGAAAACTTCTGCCGGTGGCAGGAGACGGAGTTATATCTGAAGTCCGAGGTGCAGTTGAGTTTGGATGGAATGATGGTGTTAAAAGCAGAGCGGTAGTCTATGAATACAAGTCTGGCGTAGGTGTCTCTCTTCTCCAGGTGTTCCAGGGATGAGTGTAGGGCTAGGGTGGATGGCATCGTTCGTGGACCTGTTGTGGTGATGGGGAACTGCAGTGAGTCAAGGCTGCATGGTGGGCTGGAGTTAATGTGTGTCATACCCAGCCTCTGGAGCACTTCATGAGTGGGGATGTCGCCACTGGACATCAGATCACAGCCTCATATAGGCGGCACGGTGGCGCAGCGGTAGAGTTGCTGCCTTACAGCGAATACAGCGCCGGAGACTCAGGTTCGATCCTGACTACGCCGTCTATACGGAGTTTGTACATACTCCCCGTGACCTGCGTGGGTTTTTTCCGAGATCTTCAGTTTCCTCCCACACTCCAAAGACGTGCAGGTATGTAGGTTAATTGACTGAGTAAATGTAAAAATTGTCCCGAGTGTGTGTAGGATAGTGTTAATGTGCGGGGATCACTGGGCGGCGCGGACTCGGTGGGCCAAAGGGCCTGTTTCCGCGCTGTATCTCTGTGAGTGAGGAAGTATTTATCAGGAACCTGAGAGGAAACCTTTCTGCACAAAGGGTGGTGGGTCTATGAAATGAGCTGCCACAGGAGGTAGTTGAGGTATAGTTAAACTGTGGCTCCTTGTTCTGGACTCCCCCAACATCGGGAACATGTTTCCTGCCTCTATCGTGTCCAACCCCTTAATAATCTTATATGTTTCGATAAGATCCCCTCTCATCCTTCTAAATTCCAGTGTATACAAGCCGAGTCGTTCCAGTCTTTCATCATATGATAGTCCCGCCATTCCGGGAATTAACCTAGTAAACCTACGCTGCACGCCCTCAATAGCAAGAATATCCTTCCTCACATTTGGAGAGCAAAACTGCACACAGTACTCCAGGTGCGGTCTCACTAGGGCCCTGTACAACTGCAGAAGGACCTCTTTGCTCCTATACTCGACTCCTCTTGTTATGAAGGCCGTTAAACAGGTTAAACAAACATACGCACAGGTGTCAGCAGCACAAAACTTCACTTGAGACTTTCGGTGATGGGGGAAGGGCGAGGGGAGCAGGCTACATGATGGCTGGAAGCTCCTAGTCAAGAACCCGCACGGAAGCAGTGAATACTTGATTCAATCGCTACAACGGAACGTAGACCATCATCCTCGACCTCAAGGGATAGCCACGACGACTAGTGGAAACATCCTCTCGATATCCACTCTATCCAGGCCTTTCACTATTTGGCAAAGATACTAGAGGAACAAGATGGACCACTCCGTCGAAATTGCCTATACTGAAATGAGGTACGCAAAGGAGCATAACGGCCGCTATTTTAGTAGACAAAACCCGCCGTTCGCTATGCCTCTCGCAGTGTAATCAGTGTTGTGGGGACCATTAAAATGCAGAATATATCTCATCTATCAACTCACAGATTTTTGTTATTTTTCCTTTTAAATGTTTCTGCACTTTTCTGCCTACTAAAATGGCGCCGTGACATACAACGGTTTTTAGGGTCGAGTGGTCTATCTTGTTCCTCCAGTATCTTTGCTATTTGGTAAGTTTCAATGAGGTCCCCCCACATCCTTCTAAACTCCAGCCTTGAAGTGATTTCTCCCTCCACCCTTGCCCAATTTACTTCACTTCTTTACACTGGATCAGACAGTGGAACAACAAAAATAGGCCACATTTCCTGCAAATAAAATTGGGACCATTAAATTTAACAACTTACTTCCTTTTACCAAAAACCGTTAATCACTTTTGACTCAGCATTTCAGCGCTGCTTTTGTTAAATAACCCACTCAGAAAACAAGAGGTTTCCTACAATTTGAAAAGCTGAGGGTGGAATCCAATGGGCTATTATGTTACAAGACAATCTTTTAAAAGTACCAGATGCCTTTAGACTTCAGAGATACAGCGTGGAAATAGGCCCTTCGGCCCACCGAGTCTGCACCGACCAGCAATCACCCAGCACACCAGGGACAATTTACAATTTTACTGAAGCCATTAACCTGAATGAATGAATGATACTTTATTATGAAACCTGCACGTCTTTGGAGTGTGGGAGGAAACCTGAGCACCCGGAGAAAACCCATGCAGTCACAGAAGGAACGTACAAACTCCGTTACAGACAGCACCCGTAGTCGGGATGGAACCCGGGTCTCTGGCGTTGTGAGGCAGCAACTCTACCGCTGCACCACCCTGTCACCATAAGTCATGGGAGTTGAGGGTGGGGGTGCAGGGAGGGGTGATGGTGGAGAGAATGGGAGAGAAGAGTGTTGAAGAAACAATGTCACAGTGCAAAACAGCAAAGGAGACCATTATAATGATGGTAAGTAACATCATCTTTACATGGGGCTTCTTCTGTCAACTAGGTGAGAGGGAAAGATTCAATAGGAACCTGAGGGGCCACTTTTTCACTCAGAGTGTGGTAGGTGCATGGAACGAGCTGCCAGAGGAGGTAGTTGAGGCAGGTACTATAACAGCATTTAGAAGACACTTGGACAGGTACATGGAAATGAAAGGTTGAGAGGGATAAGGGCCAAACACGGGCAAATGGGGGTAGCTTAGATTGGGCATTGTGGTCGGCATGGACTGGTTACAGAGTCATAGAGTCCCACAGCATTGAAACAGGTCCTTCAGCTCAAGTAGCCCAAGCAGAAAGGCCTGATTCCGTACTGTGATTCTATAACAGTACACAATATGCTATAACATTAACTTCATGGAGATCTCCACAAGAGATCTCATTTCTCTGACCTGACACCAATCCCCAGGTAGAGTCATAGAGTGATACAGTGTGGACACAGGCCCTTCGGTCCAACTCACCCACACCGGCCAACAATGTCCCATCTACACGAGTCCCACCTGCCAGCGCTTGGTCCATATCCCACCAAACCTGTCCTATCCATGTACCTGTCCAACTGTTTCTTAAACGATGGGATAGTCCCAGCCTCAACTACCTCCTCTGGCAGCTTGTTCCATACACCCACCACCCTCTGTGTGAAAAGGAACCCCTCGGATTCCTATTAAATCCTTTCCCCTTCACATGGAACCTGTGTCCTCTGGTCCTCGATTCCCCTACTCTGGGCAAGAGACTCTGTGCATCTACCCGATCTATTCCTCTCATGATTTTATGCACCTCTATAAGATCACCACTCATCCTTCTGCGCTCCATGGAATAGAGACCCAGCCTACTCAACCTCTCCCTGTATTCACACCCTCTAGTCCTGGCAACATCCTCGTAAATCTTTTCTGAACCCTTTCAAGCTTGACAATATCTTTCCTTTAACATGGTCCCCAGAACTGAACACAATATTCTAAATGCGGTCTCACCAACGTCTTGTACAACCGCAAAATAGGATCGGTGACATTTTGGGTCAGAACTCTTCTGCAGACTTTAAATTTCATATTTTCTTACTTTAAGGCCCGGAGTGCTGGCGGCACTGGATGGATGAAGCTGGGTCGGCCTGGCCCAGCACGATGCCCACGGCTCCTTCCAACGCCGCGACCCACAACCTCTGTGTGTCTGCTTCCGTAGAAGATCGAGGAGATTCGGTGCCAATGAACACTTGATCTTCTGCTGGTGTGTGGTGGAGAGCACACTGACCGGCTGCATCACGGCCTGGTTCAGCAACTCGAACTCCCAGGAATGGAGATTACAGAGAGTGGTGGGCACTGCCCGGTCCATCACAGATACTGACCTCCCCACCATCGAAGGCATCTACAGAGAGGGGTGGGTACTGCCCGGTCCATCACGGGTACTGACCTCCCCACCATCACAGGGATCTACAGAGTGGTGGGCATTCTTCCCGGTCCATCACAAGTACTGACCTCCCCATCATCGAAGGCATCTACAGAGAGGGGTGGGTACTGCCCAGTCCATCACGGGGACTGACCTCCCCACCATCGCAGGGGTCTACAGAGAGTGGTTAACACTGCCCGGTCCATCACGGGTACTGACCTCCCCACCATCGCAGGGATCTACAGAGAGGGGTGGGTACTGCCCGGTCCATCACGGGGACTGACCTCCCCACCGTTGAAGGCATCTACAGGAGTCGCTGCCTCAAAAAGGCAGCCAGCATCATCAGAGACCCGCACCACCAAGCTCTCATCTCGCTGCTACCATTGGGAAGGAGGTTCCTGGTTATAAGACGGTATGCTTTGTATTTGCTTCATGTCACAAACTAACCTCCCTTCCACTGACTCCATCTACACCTCACGCTGCCTCGGCAAGGCCAGCAGCATAATCAAGGACCAGTCTCACCCCGGGCACTCCCTCTTCTCCCCTCTCCCATCAGACAAAACGTATAGAAGTGTGAAAACGCACACCTCCAGATTCAGGGACAATTTCTTCCCAGCTGTTATCAGGCAACTGAACCATCCTCCATCAACTAGAGAGCGGTCCTGACCTCCCACTTTCCTCATTGGAGACCCTCAGGCTATCTTTAATCGGACTTTACTAGACTTTATCTTGGACTAAACGTTATTCCCTTTATCCTGCAGCTGTACACTGTGGACGGCTCGATTGTAATCATGCAATTAAGGTTTTTCACTGTACCTCACTACACGTGACAATAAACGAAACTAATAAACCTGCCCACGCTCTCGTCTTGCAGCCACTATCGGGAAGAAGGTTCCCAGTTATAAACAGTAAGGTTTATAGAGAGAATTGGGCCAGTCGGCTTCATGTCTGGAGACACAGGGTGAAGAATCATGGAACTTGGACAGGCGAGATGCAGGAACAATATTCCCGATGTTGGGGGAGTCCAGAACCAGGGGGTCATAGATTAAGAATAAGGGGTCGGCCATTTAGGACTGAGATGAGGAGAATCTTTTTCACCCAGAGGTTGTGAATCTCGAATTTTCCGCCACAGAAGGCAGTGGAGGCCAATTCACTGGATGCTTTCAAGAGAGAGTTAGATTTAGCTCTTCGGGCTAAGGGAATCAAGGGATATGGGGAGAAAGCAGGAACGGGGTACTGATTGTGGATGATCAGCCATGATCATATAGACAATGGCAGTGCTGGCTCGAAGGGCCGAATGGTCGACTCCTGCACCTATTTTCGGTGTTTCTAATGGATGGTAGATGCCCTTTGGCCCACAATGTCCCTGCCAGCTACAGCCTGTGTTAATGATTCAGTATTTAGAAGGGACGATAGAAATCCATAACGTTATTTCATCAGTGATAGGAGCAGAATTAGGCCATTCGGGCCATCGAGTCTACTCCGCCATTCAATCATGGCTGATCTATCTCTCCCTCCTAACCCCATTCTCCTGCCTTCTCCCCATAACCCCTGACACGCACTAATCAACAATCTATCTATCTATCTCTGCTTTAAATATATCCACTAAATATATCCACTGACAGATTCACCACCCTCTGGCTAAAGAAATTTTCCTCATCTCCTTCCTAAAGGAACGTCCTTTAATTCTGAGGCTGTGCCCTCTAGTCCTAGACTCTCCCACAAGTGGAAACGTCTTCTCCACATCCACTCTGTCTGGGCCGGGCCGGGCCGGGCCGGGCCGTTCCCACCCACAGGCCGGTGTCCCCACGTCCACCCTGGGGCCGGGCTGGTCCGGGCTGTTTCCCCCCCCCCACAGGCCGGTCTCTCCCTCACGGCGGCGGGTGGACAACTCGCCGCCGGGTGGGCGGGAAAGCGGCAGCCAATCCCAGCGCTCGGGGCCGTCGCTAGGGGGGGTGTTGCTAGGGGGGCGTTGCTAGGGGGGGCGTCGCTAGGGGGGCCGTTGCCGGGGAGCGCGGGGGCCATTGCTCGGGGAGGTGTAGCTGGAGGGGCCGTCACTGGAGGGGCCGTTGCTTTCGGGCGTTGCTAGGGTCCGTTGCCAGAGGCGGGGTGGACGTTGCTATGGGCCGTTGCCCGGGAGAAACGTCACGCGCGCGACTGAGAGGGGCGGGGCTGCGGCGGCCGGCTGACTTCACCCTGCCGCGGAGGGGGTCGGGGTCGCGGATCGGGCCAATCGGATTCTGACTTGTCCTGTTTCTCCCCCCTCCCCCCCCCCCCCCCGCCCGTCCAGCCACTGACGTCACTCGGTCCCCGCCACGTGGCGGCGCCATGGCCCCGCCCTCTGATGCTGACGTCACGGTCGGTCGCCGTCCGCCGACGTACGCGCTGCGGCACCGGGACGCCAGGGGGCGCTGGGACCCGCACCGGAACCGGGACGAGGCGGCGGCGGCGATGATGGCGGCGGTGGCGGGTAGGGAGCGGCCCGCGGGGACAATGAGCGCCGAGGTGACGGACACCAACCCGTACAGGTGACAGAGACAGAGACAGACAGACAGACAGACAGAGAGAGAGTATTGTGCGCCTGTATTTATATTCATGCATTTTAAATATGTGTGTGATGTTCTACACGTTGGCGATATAACGGTGTATCTCATCAGGCCAATAACGTGTTTACATTGAAATATTGAAAATTGACAAAGAGAGAGAGTCTGTGCGTGAGTGTGACAGTGAGTGTGACAGTGTGTGTGACAGTGAGTGTGAGTGTGTGTGACAGTGAGTGTGACAGTGTGTGTGACAGTGAGTGTGACAGTGAGTGTGAGTGTGTGTGACAGTGTGTGTGACAGTGTGTGTGTGACAGTGAGTGTGACAGTGTGTGTGACAGTGAGTGTGACAGTGTGTGTGACAGTGAGTGTGACAGAGTGTGTGTGACAGTGAGTGTGAGTGTGTGTGACAGTGAGTGTGACAGTGTGTGTGACAGTGAGTGTGACAGTGAGTGTGAGTGTGTGTGACAGTGAGTGACAGTGTGTGTGACAGTGAGTGTGAGTGTGTGACAGTGAGTGTGACAGTGTGTGTGACAGTGAGTGTGACAGTGAGTGTGACAGTGTGTGTGACAGTGAGTGTGACAGTGTGTGTGACAGTGAGTGTGACAGTGTGTGTGACAGTGAGTGTGACAGTGTGTGTGACAGTGAGTGTGAGTGTGTGAGGGAAATCCAGGTTAGTCGGGAAGTGGTGTTAGGTAAATTAAATGGATTAAAGGCAGATAAATCCCCAGGGCCAGATAGGCTGCATCCCAGAGTGCTTAAGGAAGTAGCCTCAGAAATAGTGGATGCATTAGTGATAATTTTTCAAAACTTTTTAGATTCTGGAGTAGTTCCTGAGGACTGGAGGGTAGCTAATGTAACCCCACTTTTTAAAAAGGGAGGGAGAGAGAAAACGGGGAATTATAGACCAGTTAGCCTAACATCGGTAGTGGGGAAAATGCTAGAGTCAGTTATTAAAGATGTGATAGCATTACATTTGGAAAGTGGTGAAATCATCGGATAAAGTCAGCATGGATTTACCAAAGGCAAATCATGTCTGACGAATCTTATAGAATTTTTCGAGGATGTAACTAGTAGAGTGGTTAAGGGAGAACCAGTCGATGTGTTATATCTGGACTTTCAGAAGGCCTTCGACAAGGTCCCACATAGGAGATTGGTGTACAAACTTAAAGCACACGGTATTGAGGGTTCAGTGTTGAGGTGGATAGAAAATTGGTTGGCGGACAGGAAGCAAAGAGTAGGAATAAACGGGTCCTTTTCGGAATGGCAGGCAGTGACTAGTGGGGTACCGCAAGGCTCAGTGCTGGGACCCCAGTTATTTACAGTGTGTATTAATGATTTGGACGAGGGAATTGAATGCAACATCTCTAAGTTTGCGGATGACACGAAGCTGGGTGGCAGTGTTAGCTGCGAGGAGGATGCTAGGAGGCTGCAGAGTGACTTGGATAGATTAGGCGAGTGGGAAAATGCATGGCAGATGCAATATAATGTGGATAAATGTGAGGTTATCCACTTTGGCGGCAAGAACAGGAAAGCAGAGTATTACCTGAATGGTGACCGATTGGGAGAAGGGGAGATGCAACGTGACCTGGGTGTCATGGTGCACCAGTCATTGAAAGCAAGCATGCAGGTGCAGCAGGCAGTGAAGAAAGCGAATGGTATGTTGGCATTCATAGCAAGAGGATTTGAGTTTAGGAGCAGGGAGGTTCTGCTGCAGTTGTACAGGGCCTTGGTGAGACCGCACCTGGAGTACTGTGTGCAGTTTTGGTCTCCTAACCTGAGGAAAGACGTTCTTGCCTTAGAGGGAGTACAGAGAAGGTTCACCAGATTGATCCCTGGGATGGCGGGACTTACATATGAGGAAAGACTAGATAGACTGGGCTTGTACTCGTTGGAATTTAGAAGACTGAGGGGGGATCTTATAGAAACATATAAAATTCTTAAGGGGTTGGAGAGGCTAGATGCGGGAAGATTGTTCCCGATGTTGGGGGAGTCCAGAACCAGGGGTCACAGCTTAAGGATAAGGGGAAGTCTTTTAGGACCGAGATGAGAAAACATTTCTTCACACAGAGTGTGGTGAGTCTGTGGAATTCTCTGCCACAGAAGGTAGTTGAGGCCAGTTCATTGGCTATATTTAAGAGGGAGTTAGATGTGGCCCTTTTTGCTAAAGGGACCAGGGGGTATGGAGAGAAGGCAGGTACAGGCTACTGAGCTGAATGATCAGCCATGATCATATTGAATGGCGGTGCAGGTTCGAAGGGCCGAATGGCCTACTCCTGCACCTATTTTCTATGTTTCTATGTGAGACAGAGTGTGTGACAGTGAGTGTGTGAGTGAGAAAGAGTGCGTGAGACAGAGTGTGTGTGTGAGACAGTGTGTGTGTGTGTGTGACAGTGAGTGTGTGTGAGACAGTGTGTGTGTGTATGAGACAGTATGTGTGTGAGACAGAGTGTGTGTGTGACAGTGAGTGTGTGTGAGACAGAGTGTGTGTGTGAGACAGAGTGTGTGTGTGAGACAGAGTGTGTGTGACAGTGAGTGTGAGTGAGAAAGGGTGCGTGAGACAGAGTGTGTGTGTGAGACAGTGTGTGTGTGTGTGAGACAGTGTGTGTGACAGAGAGTGTGTGTGAGACTGTGTGAGACAGAGAGTGTGTGTGAGACAGAATGTGTGTTTGTGCGCGTGTGTGGGAGAGACAGTGTGTGTGTGACAGAGTGTGTGAGACTGTGTGTGACAGAGTGTGTGCGAGTGTGACAGAGTGTGTGTGAGACAGTGTGTGTGCGCGCGTGTGGGAGAGACAGTGTGTATGTGTGTCTGAGTGTGTGTGAGAGGCAGTGTGTGTGAGACTGTGTGTGTGTATGAGACTGTGATAGAGAGTGTGTGTGACAGAGTGTGTGTGAGACTGTGTGTGTGACAGTGAGTGTGTGTGGCAGAGTGCGTGTGCGTGCGCACATGCGTGTGTGCGTGTGTTGTCAGTGTGTGCCCATGCATCCAGGACTCTCTGTCCTGCACAGTTAACGGAGCTGCCAGCACTGGGATTGTTTCCCAACCTGCGGCCCTTGCACATGGATCAACTTCCATCCACTTTGATAAACCTTCACAGTCTAAGAATAAAGGGGAGGCCATTTAAAGCTGAGGCGAGAAGAAAATGGAGGGATGTGGATCACGTTCAGGCAGAGGAGATTACTTTAACGGCATCATGTTTGGCACCGACATTGTGGGCCGAAGGGCCTGTCCATGCGCTGCACTGTTCTATGTTTGCAGCGGGTTCTTCACTGATTTGACAACATTGTACAAAATTACAGTGGGTGATATTCTCTGAGTTCTGACCCGTCATTTGAGCAGGGAGGCCCTACTGCAGTTGTACAGGGCCCTGGTGGGACCGCACCTGGAGTACTGTGTGCAGTTTTGGTCTCCTAGTTTGAGGAAGGACGTCCTTGCTATTGAGGGAGTGCAGCGTAGGTTCACCAGGTTAATTCCGGGTTGGCGGGACTGACATATGATGAAAGAATGGATTGACTGGGCTTATATTCACTGGAATTTAGAAGGATGAGAAGGGAGTACTGATTCTGGATGATCAGCCGTGATCATATTGAATGGCGGTGCTGGCTCGAAGGGGTGAATGGCCTACTCCTCTCATATTTTCTATGTCAGTTACACTAGAAACCCTCGTAATACTATATTATACTAGGAACAGCACCAGAGACCTGGGTTTGATCCTGACCCTTGGTGCTGTCTGTACGGAGTTTGTACGTTCTCCCTGAGACCATGTGGGTTTTCTCCGGGTGCTCCGGTTTCCTCCCACACTCCAAAGACGTGCAGGTTTACGATGGGGTTCTGTTCCGAGAAACTCATCGCAAACCAAAAATATCGTGTCGAAATGCATTGAATGCACCTGATCACGTGGCTGGAAGCGATCTGCGGCTCGCTACGGGTCACTGCCCTTTGCACCACTGCAGAGTCGAAGCATCGTTAGCCGAGGAGCATCTGTATTGTGATTGAGTGCCGTTTGCTCTCTGTCTCTATTTCACTCGGCTCCCTGTTTTTCTGTTTGGTTTAGCCGGCTGATGGCACTGAAGCGGATGGGCATTGTGGAGGATTATGAGGTGAGCTGGATTGTGAATCTCTCTCGCTGCGTTAGGGCGTTGAGAGGCTGTTGTGATGCCTGACTGTCCTTCTCCTGATGTTGAACACAGAGGATCCGGCAGTTTACCGTGGCCGTTGTGGGCGTTGGAGGCGTGGGCAGTGTGGCGGCCGAAATGCTGACAAGGTGCGGCATCGGTAAGGTAATACAAAGCTGCCTCCTTCCTCTCCTGACCTTCCTCCTGCAACGACAAAGGGAAAGGACATGGATAGCACAGGTTAGGAGGGATATGGATCAAGCGCAGGCAAGTGGGACTAGTGTAGCTGGGCCATTGTTGGCCGGTGTGGGCTGTTTCCACACTGTATCAAGCTATGACTATGGCTGCCAAACCATTCCACATAAGTCTCCTTCTTTCGTGCCGATCATCCGTGTTTCAAATGTTACATCACTGTCATCGTCCGTCCTGAAAAGGGCACAAGCTTCCGGTGACAATCAGTGGGAGCCATCACTTGTACAATAGATGATGGTGGTAGCAGAATTAGCACAGGACACTTCCAGTTTCCAGCCCCGCGATGTGGAAGCTTCTGTTATGGGACCTCCACATAAGTGAGACTACAGCAAAGACCATTCAAGAGAGAGTCAAGAGTGTTTTATTGTCTTAGTTTAGTTTGGTTTAGCTTAGAGATACAGCGTGGAAACAGGCCCTACGGCCCACCGAGCCCGCGCCGCCCAGCGATCCCCGCACATTAACACTACCCTACACGCACTAGGGACAATTTTCACATTTACCAAGCCAATTAACCTACAAACCAACACGTCTTTGGAGTGTGGGAGGAAATAGAAGATCTCGGAGAAAACCGACGCAGGTCACGGGGAGAACGTACAAACTCCGTACAGGCAGCACCGGTAGTCAGGATGGAACCCGGGTCTCCGGCGCTGTGAGGCAGCAACTCTACCGCTGCACCACCGTGACGCCCATATACCCAGATAGAACAATGCATTCTTACTTGTACCAACACAACAGAATATATAAATATAGAACACTGTAAACATTACAATACATGGGAAAAAAGTTCAGTGTGTGTACAGTATCCTCCATAATGTTTGGGACAAAGACCCATCATTTATTTATTTACCTCTGGACTCCACAATTTGAGATTTGTAATTTTAAAAATTACATGTGGTTAAAGTGCACATTGTCAGATTTTAAAAAAAAGGCCATTTTTATACATTTTGGTTTCACCATGTAGAAATCACAGCAGTGTTTCTACATAGTCCCCCCATTTCAGGGCACCATAATGTTTGGGACACAGCAATGTCATGTAAATGAAAGTAGTCATGTTGAGTATTTTGGTGCATATCCTTTGCATGCAATGACTGCTTGAAGTCTGCGATTCATGGACATCACCAGTTGCTGGGTGTCTTCTCTGGTGATGCTCTGCCAGGCCTGTATCGCAGCCATCTTTAGCTTATGCTTGTTTTGGGGGCTAGTCCCCTTCAGTTTTCTCTTCAGCATATAAAATACATGCTCAATTGGGTTCAGATCGGGTGATTGACTTGGCCACTCAAGAATTGATCATTTTTTAGCTTTGAAAAACTCCTTTGTTGCTTTAGCAGTATGTTTGGGATCATTGTCTTGCTGTAGAATGAACCGCCGGCCAATGAGTTTTGAGGCATTTGTTTGAACTTGAGCATATAGGATGTGTCTATACACTTCAGAATTCATTATGCTACTACCATCAGCAGTTGTATCATCAATGAAGATAAGTGAGCCAGTACCTTCAGCAGCCATACATGCCCAGGCCATAACACCCCCACCACCGTGTTTCACAGATGAGGTGGTATGCTTTGGATCTTGGGCAGTTCCTTCTCTCCTCCGTACTTTGCTTTTTCCATCACTCCGATATAAGTTAATCTTCGTCTCATCTGTCCACACTACCTTTTTCCAGAACTGTGGTTGCTCTTTTAAAGGGCCTGTCCCACATAGGCGATTTCTTAGGCGACTGCCGGCGACTGTCAAAGTCGTAGCAGATTGCTGAAATCTTCTTTTACCCGACGACAATGACCACGACAATGCCGAGTCAGGTCGAGATTACAGCGTCTTCGGAAACATTGCGAAAATTCTCAAGCTGTCAATGCTTCTCCGGCGTCCTAATTTTCGCTGAAATCATTGACAAGTCGGTAAATACTTGAGAGTTTTGAAATATAACATCTTGCCCGGGTTACTTGAAAACCAAGCTTCACGATAACAAGGCACAAACTGGATTTACTTCCAGTTTACTAATAGCAGTATTAAGAAATTTAATTTTAAAAGTGGTTAAATGGAGTGTGGGCATTTTTGTGCGGAGTGCGGGCATTCTTTGAAAATGCACGGGAGATGCATATCTGGTTTCTGTGTTGCATATCTGGGTTGGGAGCCTACTTTACATGTAATGGCTGATGGCCATAAACATCGCGAAAATTCCCATGCTTACCTGACCATCAAACTCGCCTCCAATATACCTGTCAAATGTCCTGACGGTAAATAAATTGGTTAAACACAAGTATT
The DNA here is from genome assembly GCF_053455715.1 of Rhinoraja longicauda. Classification (NCBI taxonomy): domain Eukaryota; kingdom Metazoa; phylum Chordata; class Chondrichthyes; order Rajiformes; family Arhynchobatidae; genus Rhinoraja; species Rhinoraja longicauda. The sequence goes on along the minus strand of NC_135954.1, from coordinate 1,367,896 downwards.
TTATGGTATCTTCAAATGACTTTACTTATTTTAATATTACGTGCTTCTAAATGCATCTAAGAGAACCTAGCAAACCTGGGGACAGCATGCGACAGCGCCCGCAATAAACAATGATACCTGGCGACAAGCCAGCTGTCGCCGAGAAATTTCACTCCGGTTGATTTCTCAGCGACGCGCTGAGATCCACTACGATTCTTGGAAGACTCCTCACGATCATGCCCGCAACACCCCGGCGAACTGTCGGCGACAGCCTAGTCACCGGCAGTCGCCTTAAAATCGCCTAAGTGGGACAGGCCCTTTAGTACTTCTTGGCAAACTGTAACCTGGCCATCCTATTTTTGCGGCTAACCAGTGGTTTGCATCTTGCAGTGTAGCCTCTGTATTTCTGTTCATGAAGTCTTCTGCGGACAATGGTCATTTCTGATCTGTCGGACAGGTGTTTGGGGATTTTTCTTTATTATAGAGAGAATTCTTCTGTCATCAGCTGTGGAGGTCTTCCTTGGCCTGCCAGTCCCGTTGCGATTAGTAAGCTCACCAGTGCTCTCTTTCTTCTGAATGATAATAATAATAATAATAATAATATTCATTTATTGTCATTGCAACGAGTACAACGAAATTAAAAAATAGCCAATCCTGACGGTGCGTACAAACATATATGCAATAAATGCAAAAACAAATAAATACATAAATACAATTAAATACAATTATATTAAGTACAAGATTTTTTAACGGTGTTGCCTAGTGCAAAGGTAGTGTTCAGTTCTCGTATGGCCCTGGGGTAAAAACTGTTTTTAAGTCTGTTTGTTCGGGATTTGATCAACCTGTAACGTCGACCAGAGGGCAGATGAACAAACAGACGGTGGCCGGGGTGGGATGGATCTTTTATTATTTTGCCTGCTCTACTGAGGCAGCGTAGGCTGAACAGGTGCTCCAGGGAGGGCAGTGAGCAGCCGATGATCTTCTGGGCCGTCGTGGTGACCCTCTGAAGGGCCTTCCTGTCCTTTTCTGAGCAGCTGGCATACCATGTGGTTATACAGTATGCCAGCACACTCTCGATGGAGCAGCGATAGAAGGACAACATGAGCTTCTCCTGCAGGTTGGTTTTCCTGAGGATCCTCAGGAAGTGGAGTCTCTGCTGTGCCTTCTTTACTGTGGTGATGGTGTTGGTAGACCAGGTAAGATCCTCTGCGATGTGCGTACCCAGGAACCTGAAAGCTGGTACCCTTTCCACACAGACCCCATTGATGTAGAGTGGGTCGTAATCTCCACTGGTTTTTCTAAAGTCAATTATAAGTTCCTTTGTTTTGGAGGAGTTCAGGACCAGATTGTTCACTGAACACCATGCTGCCAGCCTTTGGATTTCATCCCTATAGGCTGTCTCATCTCCTTCTGAGATGAGTCCAACCACAGTCGTGTCATCCGCGAACTTGATGATGGTGTTGGTGGGATGGGTGGGGGCGCAGTCGTGAGTGTAGAGGGAGTAAAGGATGGGGCTCAACACACAGCCCTGTGGTGAGCCGGTGCTCAGTGTAATGGTGGAGGAGAGGTGAGGGCCTATTTTGACGGTCTGGGGGCGGTTGGTCAGGAAGTCCTTGATCCATTGGCAGATGGTTTGGGAAAATCCAAGGTCGGAAAGTTTGGTGACCAGTCTGCTCGGGATGACCGTGTTAAAGGCAGAGCTGAAGTCGAGGAAGAGCATCCTCACATAGCTCCCCTGGTGTTCAAGGTGGGTCAGTGCAGTGTGAAGAGCAGTGTCGATGGCATCCCCTGTAGACCTATTTGCTCTGTAGGCAAACTGGTGTGGGTCGAAGGTGGGTGGGAGGCTGGCTTTGATGTGCTGCAGGACCAGTCTCTCGAAGCACTTTGTGATGACCGGTGTGAGTGCTACCGGACGGTAGTCGTTAAGACCGCTGATGACAGACTTTTTCGGCAGTGGGATGATTATGGCGGACTTCAGGCAGGGAGGGATGGTGGATTTTAAAAGGGACAGGTTGAAGATTTTTGTGAAGACCTCAGATAATTGGTCTGCACATTCCCTCAGCACTCTGCCCGTCACACCATCGGGGCCTGCAGCTTTCCTGGGATTCACTGCTCTGAGCACGCGCTTAACATCATACTCCTGCACAGTGAAGGTGTTGCTGTCAGGTGCTGGAGAGGGTGTTATGTCTGCCACTGTAGCTTTCACCTCGAAACGAGCAAAGAAACAGTTAAGTTCCTCTGCCAGCGAGGCGTCGCCGTCGGCAGTCGTGCGGTTGCTGGTCTTGTAGTTGGTGATGTGCTGGATGCCTTGCCATACCCGCCGTGGGTCATTGTTGGAAAAGTGGTCCTCAATCTTCCTCTTGTAGGACGCTTTGGCATCCTTGATACCTCTCTTCAGGTTGGTTCTAGCAGCACTGTATAGAGCTCTATCACTAGACCTGAAGGCGGTGTTACGGTCCTTGAGGAGAGACCTGACATCCTTTGTCATCCAGGGTTTTTGATTGGGATACAACCGGATTCGTTTGTCGACGGTGACATTGTCAACACAGTTTTTGATGTAGCAAAGTACAGTTGATGTGTACTCCTCCAAGTCCTGATCCTCAAAAATATCCCAGTTGGTCCTTTCGAAGCAATCCTGCAGCTGCGAGGAAGCTCCTTCAGGCCATGTCTTCACAGTCTTTATGGTGACTGGAGCTTTCCTCCTGAGTGGGGTGTATGCTGGAGTTAGGAATATGGACAGGTGATCTGACTGCCCCAGGTGTGGTAGTGGTGCTGACCTGAAACCCTTCTTAATATTTGAGTAAACCTTGTCTAGTGTGTTTTTCCCCTGGTAGCACATCTTATGTGTTGTTCAAGTTTCGGGAGAACTGACTTTAGGTCTGCATGGTTGAAGTCCCCGGCTATGATGTGGGCTGCTTCTGGATATGTGCTCTGTTGTGAGTTTATTGCACCGAGCAGGTAGCCTAAAGCTGTGCTAACGTTAGCATTCGGTGGGATGTAGACTGCTGTTACTATAACCACTGTAAATTCGCGAGGGAGGTAAAAAGGCCTGCATTTAACTGTTAGGGACTCCAGGTCAGGAGAACAGTGGCTATCTATGATTTGGATGTTAGTGCACCAGCTGTTGTGCACGTAAATGCATAACCCCCCCCCCCTTGCTCTTACCGGAGTCGATGTTTCTGTCCCAACGAAACGCTGTACGCCCGGCTAGCTCAATGGCTCCGTCTGGGATAAGTGGATGAAGCCATGTCTCTGTTACTAAGAGAATGCAACAGTCCTCCACGAGTTTGTTTGCTGATATCTGTAGTTTTAGTTCGTCCATTTTGTTGATGATGGATCTGGCGTTGGTGAGAAACATGCTGGGTAGCGGTGGTTTGTGTGGCTGTCTCTTTAGCTTGGCAAGTATACCGGACCGGCATCCTCGCTTTTGCTTCCTGTTTCTCCTCCGCCTGCGACGCCTGTTCGTGCCGACAACTATCCACGGAGCGCCCGGTGTCCTGGCTATCTCTTCCGGTATATTTCGCGGGTGTGGAAATTCGCGCACAAGGTCCCGATTGCACTGGAATCCTATGATCAGAAGATCCTTTCGGTTGTAGGTAGGATTTGCCTGATTTTCCTGATTTTCATGACTAAAATTGACTAACAGACATAACACAGATAACACACATAAAACGCACCGAAAGGGAGAGCTGTGAGCCGCTGCGTCCGTGCGCGCCGCCATTTGAGGAAACGTTCCAAACAGTTGATTTTGGTAAGCCTAAGGTTTGGCTGATGTCTCTAACAGTTTTATTCGTGTTTCTCAGTCCCATAATGGCTTCTTTGACTTTCATTGGCACAACTTTGGTCCTCATGTTGATAAACAGCAATAAAAGTTTGCAAAGGTGATGGAAAGACTGGAGGAAAGACTAGGTGCTGAGAGCTCTCTTATACCTGCATTAAGGAGGCAATTAAACACACCTGAGCAATTACAGACACCTGTGAAACCATGTGTTCCAAACATTATGGTGCCCTACAATGGGGGGACTATGTATAAACACAGCTGTAATTTCTACATGGTGAAACCAAAATGTATAAAAATGGCCTTTAATAAAATCTGACAATGTGCACTTTGACCACGTGATTTTTTTCTATTACAAATCACAAATTGTGGAGTACAGAGGCAAATAAATAAATGATGGGTCTTTGTCCCAAACATTATGGAGGGCACTGTAGCTCTTAGAGCTAACAGAATCCAGGGATGTGGGGAGAAAGCAGGAACGGGGTACTGATTCTGGACGATCAGCCATGATCATATTGAATGGCGGTGCTGGGTGGAAGGGCTGAATGGCCTCCTCCTGCACCTATTGTCTGTGTTTCTCTGACCTGATGAAGCTGTTTGCCATTGTAACCTGCAGCTGCTGCTGTTTGATTACGACAGAGTGGAGCTGGCCCACATGAACCGCCTCTTCTTCCAGCCCCACCAGGCCGGGCTCAGCAAGGTGGAGGCAGCCAAGAACACGCTGAGGTACAACGTACGGACGGTGAAGGCAAGCACTCCTCAGCTCAGCCTCTGCAGAGCCACGCAGAGTAGAGCAGTGTCACATCGTGCAGCGCACTGATGCATGAACAGAGTAGAGCAGTGTCGCATCGTGCAGGGACTGATGCAAGAACAGAGTAGAGCAGTGTCGCATCATGCAGTGCACTGATGCATGAACAGAGTAGAGCAGTGTCGCATCGTGCAGTGCACTGATGCATGAACAGAGTAGAGCAGCGTCGCATCGTGCAGTGCACTGATGCATGAACAGAGTAGAGCAGCCTCGCATCGTGCAGTGCACTGATGTAAGAACAGAGTAGAGCAGCGTCGCATCGTGCAGTGCACTGATGCATGAACAGAGTAGAGCAGCGTCGCATCGTGCAGCGCACTGATGCATGAACAGAGTAGAGCAGCGTCGCATCGTGCAGTGCACTGATGCATGAACAGAGTAGAGCAGCGTCGCATTGTACAGGGACTGATGCAAGAACAGAGTAGAGCAGTGTCGCATTGTACAGGGACTGATGCAAGAACAGAGTAGAGCACTCGCATTGTACAGGGACTGATGCAAGAACAGAGTAGAGCAGCGTCGCATCGTGCAGGGACTGATGCAAGAACAGAGTAGAGCAGTGTCGCATTGTACAGGGACTGATGCAAGAACAGAGTAGAGCACTGTCGCATTGTACAGGGACTGATGCAAGAACTAGCCAATAATATAAAGGAGGATAGCAAAAGTTTTTTTAGGTACGTGAAGAGGAAAAAAATAGTCAAGGCAAATGTGGGTCCCTTGAAGACAGAAGCAGGGGAGTTTATTATGGGGAACAAAGAAATGGCAGACGAGTTAAACCGTTACTTTGGATCTGTCTTCACTGAGGAAGATACACACAATCTCCCAAATGTTCTAGGGGCTGGAGAACCTAGGGTGATGGAGGAACTGAAGGAAATCCACATTAGGCAGGAAATGGTTTTGGGTAGACTGATGGGACTGAAGGCTGATAAATCCCCAGGGCCTGATGGTCTGCATCCCAGAGTACTTAAGGAGGTGGCTCTAGAAATAGTGGAAGCATTGGAGATCATTTTTCAATGTTCTATAGATTCAGGATCAGTTCCTGTGGATTGGAGAATAGCAAATGTTATCCCACTTTTTAAGAAAGGAGGGAGAGAGAAAACGGGTAATTATAGACCAGTTAGTCTGACATCAGTGGTGGGGAAAATGCTGGAGTCAATTATAAAAGACGAAATTGCTGAGCATTTGGATAGCAGTAACGGGATCGTTCCGAGTCAGCATGGATTTACGAAGGGGAAATCATGCTTGACAAATCTACTGGAATTTTTTGAGGATGTAACTAGGAAAATTGACAAGGGAGAGTCAGTGGATGTGGTGTACCTCGACTTTCAGAAAGCCTTCGACAAGGTCCCACATAGGAGATTAGTGGGCAAAATTAGGGCACATGGTATTGGGGGTAGGGTACTGACATGGATAGAAAATTGGTTAACAGACAGAAAGCAAAGAGTGGGGATAAATGGGTCCCTTTCGGAATGGCAGGCAGTGACCAGTGGGGTACCGCAAGGTTCGGTGCTGGGACCCCAGCTATTTACGATATACATTAATGACTTAGACGAAGGGATTAAAAGTACCATTAGCAAATTTGCAGATGATACTAAGTTGGGGGGTAGTGTGAATTGTGAGGAAGATGCAATAAGGCTGCAGGGTGACCTGGACAGGTTGTGTGAGTGGGCGGATACATGGCAGATGCAGTTTAATGTAGATAAGTGTGAGGTTATTCACTTTGGAAGTAAGAATAGAAAGGCAGATTATTATCTGAATGGTGTCAAGTTAGGAGGAGGGGGAGTTCAACGAGATCTGGGTGTCCTAGTGCATCAGTCAATGAAAGGAAGCATGCAGGTTCAGCAGGCAGTGAAGAAAGCCAATGGAATGTTGGCCTTCGTAACAAGAGGAGTTGAGTATAGGAGCAAAGAGGTCCTTCTACAGTTGTACCGGGCCCTGGTGAGACCGCACCTGGAGTACTGTGTGCAGTTTTGGTCTCCAAATTTGAGGAAGGATATTCTTGCTATGGAGGGCGTGCAGCGTAGGTTCACTAGATTAATTCCCGGAATGGCGGGACTGTCGTATGTTGAAAGGCTGGAGCGATTGGGCTTGTATACACTGGAATTTAGAAGGATGAGGGGGGATCTTATTGAAACATATAAGATAATTAGGGGATTGGACACATTAGAGGCAGATAACATGTTCCCAATGTTGGGGGAGTCCAGAACAAGGGGCCACAGTTTGAGAATAAGGGGTAGGCCATTTAGAACGGAGATGAGGAAGAACTTTTTCAGTCAGAGGGTGGTGAAGGTGTGGAATTCTCTGCCTCAGAAGGCAGTGGAGGCCAGTTCGTTGGATGCTTTCAAGAGAGAGCTGGATAGAGCTCTTAAGGATAGCGGAGTGAGGGGGTATGGGGAGAAGGCAGGAACGGGGTACTGATTGATAGTGATCAGCCATGATCGCATTGAATGGCGGTGCTGGCTCGAAGGGCTGAATGGCCTACTCCTGCACCTATTGTCTATTGTCTATTGTCTATAGAACAGTAGAGCAGCGTCGCATTGTACAGGGACTGATGTAAGAACAGAGTAGAGCACTGTCGCATTGTACAGGGACTGATGCAAGAACAGAGTAGAGCAGTGTCGCATCGTACAGGGACTGATGCAAGAACAGAGTAGAGCAGCGTCGCATTCTACAGCTCACTGATGCAAGAACAGACGAGCAGTGGGGCAGGAACTACACAGTAAATGGTAGGCCTCTGGGTAGTACACATTTCGCCTGGGCAGCTTGCAGCCCAGTGGTATGAACATCGACTTCTCCAACTTTAGATAGTTCCTCTGTCCCTCTCTTCCCCTCCCCCTTCCCAGATCTCCCTCTATCTACCTGTCTCCACCTATATCCTTCCTTTGTCCCGCCCCCCTGACATCAGTCTTAAGAAGGGTCTCGACCCGAAATGTCACCCATTCCTTCTCTCCTGAGATGCTGCCTGACCTGCTGAGTTACTCCAGCATTTTGTGAATAAATACCTTCGATGTGTACCAGCATCTGCAGTTATTTTCTTATACAGGTCCATGGTTCCTTGAAGGTGGAGTCGCAGGTAGATAGGGCGGTCAAAAAGTCTTTTGGCACTTTGGCCTTCATCAGTCAGAGTATTGAGTATAGAAGTTGGGAGGTCATGTTGCAGTTGTATAAGATGTTGGTGAGACCACATTTAGAATATTGTGTTCAGTTCTGGGCACCAAGTTATAGGAAAGATATTGTCAAGTTTGAAAGGGTTCAGAAACTATTTATGAGGATGTTGCCAAGACTAGAGGGTGTGAGCTACAAGGAGAGGTTGAGCAGGCTGGGTCTCTATTCCATGGAGCGCAGGAGGATGAGGGGTGATCTTATAGAGGTGTACAAAATCATGAGAGGAATAGATCGGGTAGATGCACAGAGTCTCTTGCCCAGAGTAGGGGAATCAAGGACCAGAGGACATAGGTTCAAGGTGAAGGGGAAAAGATTTAATAGGAATCTGAGGGGTAACTTTTTCACACAGTGTGGTGGGTGTATGGAACAAGCTGCCGGAGGAGGTAGTTGAGGCTGGGACTATCCCATCGTTTAAGAATCAGTTGGACAGGTACATGGATAGGACAGGTTTGGAGGGATATGGACCAAGCGCAGGCAGGTGGGACTAGTGTAGCTGGGACTTGTTGGCCGGTGTGGGCAAGTTGGGCCGAAGGGCCTGTTTTCTCACTGTGTCACTCTATGACTCTGTGACTCTATGACCAGTGTTGCATCGTACAGGGCACTGATGTAAGAACAATGGCCACTCTTGCCAGCTATTCAGTCAGCAGAAAGACTCTACATGAGTACATTCGAGCTATCCACAGTGGACAGACACAGTTCAGTTTAGAGATACAGCGCGGAAGGGTGAGAAGTACATATACATAAATAGTTTATTCTGATTGGAATTCCATGGAGCGTGTTCAGAACTTCCACCACCCAGGCAATCTTTCTGTTTTCTTTATCTTTCCTTTCTTTTTCTTATTAAGGATTAATACAGGGGGAGGGATGTGGGAGGGGGGTTTGGAAGGATGACTTGTTTAAAAACGTTCTGTAAAACTTAAAAAATAAAAACATTTAAAAAAGAGATACAGCGCGGAAACAGGCCCTTCTGCCCATCGAGTCTGCACCGACTAGCGATCCCCGCACACTAACACGATCAGACACACACTAGGGGCAATTTCACATTTATACTGAAGCCAATTAATCTACAAACCCGTATGTCTTTGGAGTGTGGGAGGAAACCGGAGCACCCGGAGAAAACCCACGCAGGTCACGGGGAGAAGGTACAAACTCCGTACAGACAGCGCCTGTAGTCAGGATGGAACCCGGGTCTCTGACGCTGTGAGGCAGCAGCTCTACCCGCTGCACCACCGTGCTGCTCTCATGCTATCCAGCCGGCAGAAAGACAATACGTGATTACAATCAAGCTGTCCACAGTGCACAGATACAGGGTAAAGGGAATAACCTGAATAATGTTTAGTGCAACGTAAAGTCAGTAAAGTCCGATTAAAGATAGTCCGAAGGTCACCAATGAGGTCGATAGTAGTTCAGCACTGCTCTCTGGTTGCGGTAGGATGGTTCAGTTGCCTGATAACAGCCGGGAAGAAACTGTCCCTGAATCTGGAGGTGTGCGTTTTCACACTTCTGTACCTCTTGCCTGATGGGAGAGGGGAGAAGAGGGAGTGGAGGAGAAATGGCCAGGAGTAAAGACCTGAGTGACTTTGACAAGGGCCAAATTGTTATGGCCAGTCGACTGCGTCAGAGCATCTCTGAAACGGCAAGGCTTGTGGGGTGCTCCCGGTCAGCAGTGGTGAATACCTACCGACAGTGGTCCGAGGAGGGACAAACCACAAACCGGCGACAGGCAGGGTGTTGGGCGCCCAAAGGCTCATCGATGCGCGAGGGCAACGAAGGCTATCCCGTCTGGTCTGAACCGACAGAATGTCGACTGTGGCACAAGTCACAGAAAATGTTAATGGTGGTGACGGGAGGAATGTGTCACAATACACAGTGCATTGCACCCTGCTGTGTATGGGGCTGCACACGGAGGGCCAACAGCATATTAGGCAGGTGGGCATAATGTTTTGGCTCATCAGGTGATCATGTTTTGGCTGATGGGTGTATGTGCACAACTCACCACGAGCTGACGACACATTTACTGTCTTGGTTTTACAGGAACATTAACCCTGATGTGGAGTTTGAAGTTCATAACTACAATATCACAACAGTGGACAACTTCCAGCACTTCATGGACCGAATCAGGTCAGATACGTGGCTCGTATCATCCACTGCTTCTCTCCCTGTAGATGCTGCTTGGCCTGTCGATCCTCCTTCATCTTCTGTCCTCATAGAGTGTTGTTCCTTGAGACTTTAGAGATACAGCGTGTGAACAGGCCCTTCGGCCCACTGAGTCTGCACGGACTAGCGATCCCCATGTACACTAGCACTATCCTACGCACACAATTTACACAAGACAATTCACCTACAAACCTGCACGTCTCTGGAGTGTGGGAGGATACCGGAGCACCCGGAGAAAACCCACGCAGGTCACGGGGAGAACGTGCAAACTCCGTACAGACAGCACCCGTAGTCAGGATGGAACCCGGGTCTGGCACCGTGAGGCAGCAACTCTACCGCTGAGCCACCGTGCTGGCGTCTGATGCCTCTGACTGTCACTTTATGGAGCCAATGAGGAATTCAACAGGGGAATGGACGAAAACTCTATCCGTGAGCACCGCAGTGGCGCAGCGGTAGAGTTGCTGCCTCACAGCACTTATTTGAGGTTGTGGTGGCTGCAGGAAGAAGCTGTTCCTGAACCTGGACCTTACAGTTTTCAGGCTCCTGGACCTTGTCCCTGAGGGCAGGGGTGAGATGAGAGCGTGGCCAGGGTGGTGTGGGTCAGTGAGAGTGTGGCCAGGGTGGTGTGGGTCAGTGAGAGTGTGGCCAGGGTGGTGTGGGTCAGTGAGAGTGTGGCCAGGGTGGTGTGGGTCAGTGAGAGTGTGGCCAGGGTGGTGTGGGTCAGTGAGAGTGTAGCCAGGGTGGTGTGGGTCAGTGAGAGTGTGGCCAGGGTGGTGTGGGTCAGTGAGAGTGTGGCCAGGGTGGTGTGGGTCAGTGAGAGTGTAGCCAGGGTGGTGTGGGTCAGTGAGAGTGTGGCCAGGGTGGTGTGGGTCAGTGATGATGTTGGCTGCCGTTGTGAGGCAGTGACTCCGATAAATCCCTTTGATGGTGGTGAGGGCTGAGCGTTCAAGTTGCTGATTCAGGCCGTGATGCAACCAGTCAATGTGCTCTCTGCTGCACACCTGTAGAAGTACCGCTGTGATGATGTGGCCATGAGCTTGCCGTGAGCTCGCTGTACCTCACTGCACTGTGCGGCCGTAGGTTTGCCGTGAGCTCGCTGTACCTGTGACGGACCGCTGTGATGCTGCGGCCGTGAGTTTGCCGTGAGCTCGCTGTACCTCACCGCACTGTGCGGCCCGCCCTGACCATGGGCACTAACTCAGTGTTGTGTCTGCATTCCACATAGGGGCGGTGGGCTGGTCGAGCGGAAGGCCGTGGACCTGGTGCTCAGCTGTGTGGACAACTTTGAAGCACGGATGGCAATAAACACGGTGAGTTGCCGTGATATGGAACGTACGCGGCGCGCTAACACTCCTGCTCTACCGTGAGGCAGCAGCTCCACCTGCTGGCCGGTCAGAGTAGGAGTGCAAGCTCTGTACGGACAGCACCCGTAGTCGTGATGGAACCCGGGTCTCCGGCGCTGCATTCGCTGTAAGGCAGCAACTCTACCGCTGCGCCACCGTGACCGCCCTTATCTATTCCATACTCTGTTCATTCACCCTATCACAAAGGAAGGTCTATTTGCAGAAGCAATGAAGGTTATGAATGACAGGAGGAATACCAGCCTCCAAAGTCTGCCCATCCTTCCTGTAATGGGGCGAACAGACCTCCAAATGCATCCTGACCAAAGTCCCATACAGCTGCCTCATGACTTCCTGAGCTTCGTACTCTTGCAGCACAGAACACCAAGAGATCCTTCTTCCCTGCAGCTATCAGACTGTGCAACTCCTCCCCCTTCTGTCGTGGGGTAGACCGATTCCCCCCACCCCCAATCTTTGCACATCCCCCAATCCTCCACTTTCCATCCTTCACTTTAATTTCATGTTTCATGTATTTTGTGCTTTATGACTATTGGCAGATCAATTTCCCTCCTGGGATAAATATAGTTCTACTGTATAGGAAATCATATGGTATCACAAAATGCTGGAGTAACTCAGCGGGTCAGGCAGCATCTAGGGGAGAAGGAATGGGTGACGTTTCGGGTCGAGACCCTTCTTCAGACTGATGTCAGGGGGGGGCAGGACAAAGGAAGGATATAAGTGGAGACAGGAAGACAGAGGGAGAACTGGGAAGGGGGAGGGGAAGAGAGGGACAGAGGAACTATCTAAAGTTGGAGAAGTCAATGCTCATACCACTGGGCTGCAAGCTGCCCAAGCGAAATATGAGGTGCTGTTCCTCCAATTTGCAGTGGGCCTCACTATGGCACTGGAGGAGGCCCAGGACAGAAAGGTCAGAGTGGGAGGGGGAGTTGAAGTGCTGAGCCACCGGGAGATCAGGTTGGTTAAGGCGGACTGAGTGAAGGTGTTGAGCGAAACGATCGCCGAACCTGCGTTTGGTTTCGCCGATGTAGAGAAGTTGACATCTAGAGCAGCGGATGCAATAGATGAGGTTGGAGGAGGTGCAGGTGAACCTCTGTCTCACCTGGAAAGTCTGTTTGGGTCCTTGGATGTTCGACCGTATCGTACACTCACTGCCCCAACCTATGAAGTCAGGTGTCCCAGCACCACAGTGGCAGTGGTTTAATTTTGATGATACTTTAGTTTAGAGATGCAGCTCGGAAACAGGAACCACCGGTTCCACACCGACCAGCGATCCCCGCACATTAACACCATCCTGCACACACTAGGGACAATTTACACAAAGCCAATTAACCTACAAACTTGCACGTCTTTGGAGTGTGGGAGGAAACCGAAGATCTCGGGGAAAACCCACGCAGGTCACGGGGAGAACGTACAAACTCCGTACAGACAGCACCGGTAGTCAGGAAGGAACCCAGGTCTCCGGCGCTGCATTCGCTGTAAGGCAGCAACTCTACCGCTGCACCACCGTGACCGCCCACTTTATTGTGATGTGTTGCTGGGTGCAGTGAAACTCTTTGTTTTTGCGTACAAAGTACACAACAACCGTCGCCCACAAAGGTGCGGACAAAGTTACAACAGCACTCGTCCCATCTTCATCCCCCCCTCCCCCCCACGCTGGGTCCCTCGTTGTTCTCAGCGGCCCCCACCAATATTCACAGCCCATCGATCATTTGCTGCAAGGTCATAGCGTGGCACAGTGTGGAAACAGGCCCTTCAGCCCAACCTGCCCACACCGGCCAACAATGTCCCATTCACACTAGTCCCACCTGCCAGCATTTGGTCCATAACCCTCCAAACCTGTCCTATCCATGTACCTGTCCAACTGTTTCTTAAACGATGGGATAGTCCCAGCCTCAACTGCCTCCTCTGGCAGCTTGTTCCATACACCCACCACCCTCTGTGTGAAAAGGTTACCCCTCAGATTCCTAATAAATCTTTTCCCCCTTCGCCTTAAACCTTGTCCTCTGGTCCTCGATTCCCCTACTCTGGGCAAGAGACACTGTGTCTACCTGTTCTATTCCTCTTATGATTTTATGCACTTCTCTAAGATCACCCCTCATCCTCCTGCGCTCCAGGGACTAGAGACCCAGCCTGCTCCAACCTCTCCTGGTATCATATCATATATCATATACATACAGCCGGAAACAGGCCTTTTCGGCCCTCCAAGTCCGTGCCGCCCAGTGATCCCCGTACATTAACACTATCCTACACCCACTAGGGACAATTTTTACATTTACCCAGCCAATTAACCTACATACCTGTACGTCTATCAGACCCTCTAGAATAGAATAGACTTTATTATCATCCAAAAACATGTTTTTGGACGAAATTCCATTACCCGCAGTCAACAATAAGAAGCAATAAAAAATAAAGCAATAACACACAATCACAAAACCAACATAAAACAAAAAAAATGCTCTCAGTGAGTCACCTCCTCACTGTGATGGAAGGCCAGAATATCTTTTCTCTTCCCCTGTCGTCTTCTCCCGCGGTCAGGCTGTTGAAGTTGCCACGTCGGGGCGGTCGGGGCTCCCGACATTGAAGCCCCCGCCGGGCGATGGAAAATCCCGCGGCCTATTCCAGGCCGGGCCAGACGGTGAAGGACCGCAGCGGGCCGACCCAAGCCTCGCGATCCGGGGCGGGCGAAGACTCTGCCGCTGCCGGAGCTCCCAGTCCTGGCGACATTGTGGTACAGGTTGTGTTTGATGTTCTCTCCTTTCTCCAGGCCTGCAATGAGCTTTGCCAGGTGTGGGTGGCGTCTGGCGTCAGTGAGAATGCCGTTCTGGGACACATCCAGCTCTTTGTTCCAGGGGAGACCGCCTGCTTTGCGGTACGTGCTGCTGTTCCATCATCACTCTGTCACAACAGTGGAACTCTCTGCCACAGAGGGCAGTGGAGGCCAATTCACTGGATGAATTTAAAAGAGAGTTAGATAGAGCTCTAGGGGCTAGTGGAATCGAGGGATATGGGGAGTAGGTCATTCAGCCCTTCAAACCAGCACCGCCATTCAATGTGATCACGGCTGATCATCCATAATCAGTACCCCGTTCCTGCCTTCTCCCCATATCCCTTGATTCCGTTAGCTCTAAGAGCTCTATCTAACTATCTCTTGAAAACATCCAGTGAATTGGCCTCCACTACCTTCTGTGACAGAGAATTCCACAGATTCACAACTCTCAGTCCACTTGGTACCATGAAATGTGTAGGAAGGAACTGCAGATGCTGGTTTTACACCAAAGATAGACTGGAGAAACTCAGCGGGTCAGGCAGCATCTGTGGAGAACATGGATAGGTGACGTTTCACAGAGTGCTGGAGTAACTCAGCGGGTCAGGCAGCATCTGTGGAGAACATGGATAGGTGACGTTTCACAGAGTGCTGGAGTAACTCAGCGGATCAGGCAATGTTCTGTGTACCATCCTCTGTGAAAAAGTTACCCCTCGGATTCCTATTAAATCTTTCCCCCTTCACCTTGAACCTGTGTCCTCTGGTCCTCGATTCCCCTACTCTGGGCAAGAGACTCTGTGCATCTACCCGATCTATTCCTCTGATGATTTTGTTCACCTCTATAAGATCTCCCCTCATCCTCCTGCGCTCCATGGAATAGAGACCCAGCCTACTCAACCTCTCCCTGTAGCTCACACCCTCTAGTCCTGGCAACATCCTTGCTCCACGGTCCACGTGACAATAGAAAACGTCGACCTGAGTGATTGGCGTTTAGTTTATCTGTAGTTTATTGTCACGTGTAACGTGATCCGGTGAGAAGCTGCTGCGATGTGTGACGCCCGGCCTTTAGTTTCGTTTATTGTCACGTGTACTGAGATACAGGGAAAAGCTTTTGTTGCGCGCTATCCACTCAGCGGAAAGACAATACGTGATTACAATCGAGCCGTCCACAGTGTACAGATACCGGATAAAGGGAATAACCTTTAGTGCAAGGTAAGTCCGATCAAAGATAGTCCGAGGGTCACCAATGAGGTAGATGGGAGGTCAGGACCTCTCCCTAGTTGGTGGTGGGACGGTTCAGTTGCCTGATAACAGCCGAGCTCAAACTGTCCCTGAATCTGGAGGTGTACAGAAACAGGATAAAGGGATAGACAATAGGTGCAGGAGTAGGCCATTCGGCCCTTCGAACCAGCACCTCCATTCAATGTGATCATGGCTGATCATTCTCAATCAGTACCCCGTGCCTGCCTTCTCCCCATACCCCCTGACTCCGCTATCCTTAAAAGCTCTATCTAGCGCTCTCTTGAATGTATTCAGAGAATTGGCCTCCACTGCCTTCTGAGGCAGAGAATTCCACAGACTCACAACTCTGGAGATAACATTTAGTGCAAGATACAGTCCGATTAAAGATTGTGTAGGAAGGAACTGCAGATACTGGTTTAAACCAAAGATAGACACAAAAAACTGGAGTACATCAGCGGGACAGGCAGCATCTCTGGAGAGAAGGAATCCGGTTACGTTTCGGGTCTGAAAAAGGGTGTTGATCCGAAACTTCACCCATTCCTTCTCTCCACAGATGCTGCCTGACCTGCTGAGTTACTCCAGCACTCTGTGAAACGTCACCTATCCATGTTCTCCACAGATGCTGCCTGACCTGCTGAGTTACTCCAGCACCCTGTGTGTGTGTGTGTGTGTGTGTGTCGGTGTAGAGGTTGGTGGAAGGTTTGATGATTGGCCTTTGTTGCCGTTACAGTGTGCACCCCCCCTGGTGGTGGCAGCCAACATTGATGAGCGGACCTTGAAGCGAGAGGGAGCGTGTGCTGCCAGCCTGCCCACCACCATGGCCATCGTGGCCGGACTCCTGGTGCAGAACGTCCTCAAGTAAGTTCAACCCAGCCGCTCCAAACCCGCACACTTACCTTACTGTCCCGGGCCTACTGCATGGTTAGACTGAGGCCCAGCGCAAAATGGAGGATCAGCACCTCACATTTCACGTGAGCAGCTTACACCCCAGTGGTATGAACATTGACTTCTCTCATCTCAAGTAACTGCTGCATTCCTCTCTTCAAACCAGCACCACTTCAACTCTTGTCTGGTGTTGTTCACACCGCTCGGAAACAGGCCCTTCAGCCCAACTTGCCCACACCGACCAACATGTCCCATCTACACTAGTCCAACCTGTCAGTGTACGGTCCATATCTCTCCAAACCTGTCCTATCCATGGGTCTGAAGAAGGGTCTCGTCCCAAATCGTCACCCACTCCTTCTCTCCGCAGATACTGCCTGACACGCTGAGTTACTCCAGCACTCTGTGAAACGTCACCTATCCATGTTCTCCACAGATGCTGCCTGACCCGCTGAGTTACTCCAGCACTCTGTGAAACGTCACCTATCCATGTTCCCCACAGATGCTGCCTGACCCGCTGACATACTCCAGCATTTTGTGTCTACCTGTAAATTGTCCCTTGTGTGTAGGATAGTGTTAGTGTGCGGGGATCGCTGGATGGCACGGACCCGGTGGGCCGAAGGGCCTGTTTCCGCACTATCTCCAAACTAAACTAAACTAAAGACGTACGGATTTGTAGGTTAATTGGCTTTGTGTCTGTGTAAATTGTCCCTCGTGTGTGTAGGATGGTGTTAGTGTGCGGGGATCACTGGTCGGCATGGACTCGATGTTTCCGCGCGTGTGTGTGTACGTGTGCGTGACAATGAGTAACCTGGCCCTTTGTATCCTCTCTGCTCTGCAAGGTATCTGTTGGGCTTCGGCTCGGTGAGTTACTACCTGGGCTACAATGCCATGCAGGACTACTTCCCTTCCATGAAGATGATGCCAAACCCCCAATGTGACGACTGGGACTGCCGTCTCCAGCAGGAGCAGTACAAGGTGGGACGGGCCGAGTGGCCACACACACTCACTGCCTCAGCAGAACATCGTCCCATCACTGTCCGCTGTTCATAAGTGATAGGAGCAGAATTAGGCCATTCAGCATCTATAAAATTATAAAAGGACTGGACAAGCTAGATGCAGGAAAAATGTTCCCAATGTTGTGGGAGTCCAGAACCAGGGGCCACAGTCTAAGAATAAAGGGGAGGCCATTTAAAACTGAGGTGAGAAAAACGTGTTCACCCAGAGAGTTGTGAATCTGTGGAATTCTCTGTCAAGAATCCGTCAAACTCCGCCTTAAAAATCCCCACACGGCCCATCAAGTCTACTCCACCATTGAATCATGTCTGATCACTCTCTCCCCCCCCCATAACCCCATTGTCCTGCCTTCTCCCCATAACCCCTGACACCCGCACTGATCAGGAATCCGTCAATCTCTGCCTTAAATATATCAACTGACTTGGCCTCCACAACCGTCTGTGGCAAAGAATTCCACAGATTCACCACCCTCTGACTAAAGAAATTCCTCCTCTTCTTCCTAAAGGAACATCTTTTTATTCGGAGGCTGTGACCTCTGGTCCTAGACTCTCCCACTGTGGAAAAAGCCCTCTCCTCATCCACTCTATCCAAGCCTTTCACTATTCTGTAAGTTTCAATGAGGTCCCCGCTCGTCACAGTTTAAGAATAAGGGGTAGGCCATTTAGAACGGAGATGAGGAAAAACTTTTTCACCCAGAGTTGTGAATCTGTGGAATTCTCTGCCTCAGAAGGCAGTGGAGGCCAATTCTCTGGATGCTTTCAAGAGAGTTAGACAGAGCTCTTAAAGATAGCGGAGTCAGGGGGTATGGGGAGAAGGCAGGAACGGGGTACTGATCGTGGATGATCAGCCAATGATCACAGTGAATGGCGGTGGTGGCTCAAAGGACTGAATGGCCTCCTCCTGCACCTGTTGTCTATTGTCTATTATCTCCAGTGAGTACAGGCCCAGTGCCGACAAACGCTCATCGTATGTAATTCTCACAAGAGTTCCACTCAACCACATTGGCTTGCATTCCTCTGACATCTTCTGGCACATGAGGACCTTGGAAAGCACATGATGAACGATGGGTTTCTCCAACAAGGAGTCATAGAGTCATACAGTGGGACAGTCAGATAAATCTCCGAGCCAGCACCGCCATTCATTGTGATCATGGCTGATCATTCACAATCAGTAACCCGTGCCTGCCTTCTCCCCATATCGCTTGATTCCACTAGCCCCTAGAGCTCTATCTAACTCTCTTTTAAATTCATCCAGTGAATTGGCCTCCACTGTCCTCTGTGGCAGCGAATTCCACAGATTCACAACTCTCTGGATGAAAAAGTTTTTCCTCATCTCCGTTCTAAATGGCCTACCCCTTATTCTTAAACAGTGACCCCTGGTTCTGGACTCCCCCAACATTGGGAATATTTTTCCTGCATCGAGCTTGTCCAGTCCCTTAATAATCTTATATGTTTCAATCCCCTCTCATCCTTCTAAACTCCAGTGAATACAAGCCCGGTCTTTCCAATCTTTCCTCATATGACAGTCCAGCCATCCCGGGGATTAACCTGGTGAACCTACGCTGCACTGCCTCAATAGCAAGGACATCCTTCCTCAAATTAGGAGACCAAAACTGCACACAATACTCCAGATGTGGTCTCACCAGGGCCCTGTACAACTGAAGAAGAACCTCTTTACTCCTGTACTCAAATCCAAAGTTGGGCAGGCTGGGACTTTATTCCTTGGAGCGCAGGAGGATGAGGGGTGATGTTGCGGAGGTGTACAAAGTGAGGTTGTCAGAGCTGTAGGAGAACGCTTGCCCCTTGTTCACAGCATCGTTCAAGGTCGCGGTTTGGAACCGAACGCCGGTGTTTAGTTTAGAGATACAGCACGGAAACAGGCCCTTCGGCCCACCGGGTCCGCGCCGACCAATGATCCCCGCACACTAACACTATCCTACACACACTAGGGACAATTTTTACATTTACCAAGCCAATTAACCTACAAATCTGCACGTCTTTGGAGTGTGGGAGGAAACTGAAGATCTCGGAGAAAAACCCACGCAGGTCACGGAGAGAACGTACAAACTCCGTACAGACAGACAGACAGCGCCCGTAGTCGGGATGGAACCCGGGTCTCCGGCACTGCATTCGCTGTGAGGCGGCAACTCTACCGCTGCGCCACCGTGACTGCCCGTAGAGGAACGGACACGTTAACTTTGACTCCGTGTGTTTTCTCTTCCCCATCTCCCGCAGAAAAAAGAAGCGGAACAGCCAAAGACAGAAAGAGTGGAGGAGAAGGAGGAGGAAGAGATTAAACATGAAGACAATGACTGGGGTGAGTGCAGATTGTGCCGCGCCCAGTGGAGTTTAATGTCACCTGTACAGTAGGTGAGGTACAGGTACTCACAGGCACACTGACAGATGCATCACAGGGCACATAGACTCACACAGCACTCAGAAACACAAGTGATACTTAACCAGGTCTTGCAGTGCGTACAGTAGCTGCAGCAATTGAGAGGAGGAGCAGAGTCCAGGTGAATTCAGCCGGCATTTGGATAGCAGTAACAGGATCATTCCGAGTCAACATGGATTTACGAAGGGGAAATCATGCTTGACAAATCTACTGAATTTTTTGAGGATGTAACTAGGAAAATTGACAGGGGAGAGTCAGTGGATGTGGTGTACCTCGACTTTCAGAAAGCCTTCGACAAGGTCCCACATAGGAGATTAGTGGGCAAAATTAGAGCACATGGTATTTGGGGTAGGGTACTGACATGGATAGAAAATTGGTTGACAGACCGAAAGCAAAGAGTGGGGATAAATGGGTCCCTTTCGGAATGGCAGGCAGTGACCAGTGGGGTACCGCAAGGTTCGGTGCTGGGACCCCAGCTATTTACGATATACATTAATGACTTAGATGAAGGGATTAAAAGTACCATTAGCAAATTTGCAGATGATACTAAGCTGGGGGGTAGTGTGAATTGTGAGGAAGATGCAATAAGGCTGCAGGGTGACTTGGACAGGTTGTGTGAGTGGGCGGATACATGGCAGATGCAGTTTAATGTAGATAAGTGTGAGGTTATTCACTTTGGAAGTAAGAATAGAAAGGCAGATTATTATCTGAATGGTGTCAAGTTAGGAAGAGGGGATGTTCAACGAGATCTGGGTGTCCTAGTGCATCAGTCACTGAAAGGAAGCATGCAGGTACAGCAGGCAGTGAAGAAAGCCAATGGAATGTTGGCCTTCATAACAAGAGGAGTTGAGTATAGGAGCAAAGAGGTCCTTCTACAGTTGTACCGGGCCCTGGAGTACTGTGTGCAGTTTTGGTCTCCAAATTTGAGGAAGGATATTCTTGCTATTGAGGGCGTGCAGCGTAGGTTCACTAGGTTAATTCCCGGAATGGCGGGACTCGTATGTTGAAAGGCTGGAGCAATTAGGCTTGTATACACTGGAATTTAGAAGGATGAGGGGGGATCTTATTGAAACATATAAGATAATTAGGGGATTGGACACATTAGAGGCAGGAAACATGTTCCCAATGTTGGGGGAGTCCAGAACAAGAGGCCACAGTTTAAGAATAAGGGGTAGGTCATTTAGAACGGAGATGAGGAAGAACTTTTTCAGTCAGAGAGTGGTGAAGGTGTGGAATTCTCTGCCTCAGAAGGCAGTGGAGGCCAGTTCGTTGGATGCTTTCAAGAGAGAGCTGGATAGAGCTCTTAAGGATAGCGGAGTGGGGGGGTATGGGGAGAAGGCAGGAACGGGGTACTGATTGAGAGTGATCAGCCATGATCGCATTGAATGGCGGTGCTGGCTCGAAGGGCTGAATGGCCTCCTGCACCTATTGTCTACTGTCTATTGCCTATTGGCATCAGGACTGGGGGGGGTAGCGATTGATTCTGTCCGTGACTGTGGGAGAGAGAGGCCGGGGAGGGAAGTTGGCAGACAGCCGTGAGTCAGGCACGTTACGGGGAGGCCAATGATTGGGAGATGCGGGCAACTTCAGGAGGGAAGCTTCTTGCTTCAGGCAATAACCATCACCGGTTTGTGGCCTGATATAGTGTTGTGGTCAGTTAGTCAGCGGATAGTGTTTCTTATACAACTGGCGGTGCCTTGGGGGAACTTGGTGGATGCGGCTTATGAAAGGAAAAGGCTTAGATATGTAGAGTTGGCAGCAGAAGATGGAGAGCAAGAGTCCGTCTGTCCAGTAGAGGTGGGTTGGAGAGGTTTCGTAGTGAGATCCAACCGCGTCGCTATTTGGAGAGCTGGGGACTCGTGCACAGAGTTTGTGTCAGGCTTTTATTACACGTAAAGATTATAAATGTAAGAAAACATTTGTGGTTCTGTGTTTATTTTGATCACTCTGTTCTCGGCAGGATGTAATTAAACTGGAGAGAGTAGTGAGAGATGTACAAGGATGTTGCCAGCTCTGAGCCACAGGGAGAGGTTGAGTAGGCCGGGACTCTATTCCCTGGAGCACAGGAGGATGAGGGGAGATCTTATAGAGGTGTACAAAATCATTAATTGTTTAGAAGGATGAGAGGGGATCTTATTGAAACATATAAGATTATTAAGGGGTTGGACACGTTAGAGGCAGGAAACATGTTCCCAATGTTGGGGGAGTCCAGAACCAGGGGTCACAGTTTAAGAATAAAGGGTCGGCCATTTAGAACGGAGATGAGGAAAAATTTTTTCATCCAGAGAGTTGTGAATCTGTGGAATTCTCTGCCTCAGAAGGCAGTGGCCGATTCCCTGGATGCTTTGGAGAGAGAGTTAAATAGAGCACTTAATGATAGCGGAGTCAGGGGTTATGGGGAGATGGCAGGAACGGGGTACTGATTGTGCATGATCAGCCATGATCACATCGAATGGCGGTGCTGGCTCGAAGGGCCGAATAGCCTCCTCTTGCACCTATTGCCTATTGATGGGAATAGATTGGGTAGATGTCTTTTACCCAGATTAGGGGAATCAAGAACCAGAGGGCATAGGTTTAAGGTGAAAGGATAAAGATTTAATAGGACAACTTTTTCCACACAGAGGGTGGTGTGTGTATGGAACGAGCTGCCAGAGGAGGTGGTTGAGGCAGGGACGATCACAATTGGGTAGCACAGTGGCAACGCAGATAGAGCTGCTGCCTCACAGCGTGAAGGTTTGACAGTGATCGTGGGTGCTGTCTGTGTGGAGTTTGCAGGTTCTTCCTGTGACCTCATGGGTTTGTTCCGGCTGCTCCAGATTCATGGCACATTCCAAAGACGTGTGGGTGTGTAGGTTAATCGGCCCGCTGTAAATCACGCCTAGTGTGTGGGGTAGGGATGAGAAAGTGGGATAACAGAACTAGTGTGAATGGCTGATCGATGGTCAGCGTGGACTCTGTGGGCCGAAGGGCCTGTTTCCATTCTGTATCGCCAAAACTAAAAGACTAAAACATTAAAAAAAAAATTTTTGGACAGGCAGATGGATAGGAGAGGTTTGGATGGAAAAGGGGCCAAATGTGGGCAGGTGGGACTAGTGTAGATGGGGCATGTTGGTCGGTGTGGGTGGGTGGGACTAGTGTAGATGGGGCATGTTGGTCGGTGTGGGTGGGTGGGACTAGTGTAGATGGGGCATGTTGGTCGGTGTGGGTGGGTGGGACTAGTGTAGATGGGGCATGTTGGTCGGTGTGGGTGGGTGGGACTAGTGTAGATGGGGCATGTTGGTCGGTGTGGGTGGGTGGGACTAGTGTAGATGGGGCATATTGGTCGGTGTGGGCAGGTGGGACTAGTGTAGATGGGGCATGTTGGTCGGTGTGGGTGGGTGGGACTAGTGTAGATGGGGCATGTTGGTCGGTGTGGGTGGGTGGGACTAGTGTAGATGGGGCATGTTGGTCGGTGTGGGTGGGACTAGTGTAGATGGGGCATGTTGGTCGGTGTGGGCGGGTGGGACTAGTGTAGATGGGGTATGTTGGTCAGTGTGGGTGGGTGGGACTAGTGTAGATGGGGCATGTTGGTCGGTGTGGGTGGGTGGGACTAGTGTAGATGGGTCATGTTGGTCGGTGTGGGTGGGTGGGACTAGTGTAGATGGGGCATGTTGGTCGGTGTGGGTGGGTAGGACTAGTGTAGATGGGGCATGTTGGTCAGTGTGGGCAGGTGGGACTAGTTGGGGCATGTTGGTCGGTGTGGGTGGGTGGGACTAGTGTAGATGGGGCATGTTGGTCAGTGTGGGCAAGGTGGGACTAGTGTAGATGGGGCATGTTGGTCGGTGTGGGTGGGTGGGACTAGTGTAGATGGGGCATGTTGGTCGGTGTGGGTGGGTGGGACTAGTGTAGATGGGGCATGTTGGTCAGTGTGGGTGGGTGGGACTAGTGTAGATGGGGCATGTTGGTCAGTGTGGGCAAGGTGGGACTAGTGTAGATGGGGCATGTTGGTCGGTGTGGGTGGGTGGGACTAGTGTAGATGGGGCATGTTGGGCGGTGTGGGCAAGGTGGGACTAGTGTAGATGGGGCATGTTGGTCGGTGTGGGTGGGTGGGACTAGTGTAGATGGGGCATGTTGGTCGGTGTGGGCAGGTGGGACTAGTGTAGATGGGGCATGTTGGTCGGTGTGGGTGGGTGGGACTAGTGTAGATGGGGCATGTTGGTCGGTGTGGGTGGGTGGGACTAGTGTAGATGGGGCATGTTGGTCGGTGTGGGTGGGTGGGACTAGTGTAGATGGGGCATGTTGGTCAGTGTGGGTGGGTGGGACTAGTGTAGATGGGGCATGTTGGTCAGTGTGGGCAAGGTGGGACTAGTGTAGATGGGGCATGTTGGTCGGTGTGGGTGGGTGGGACTAGTGTAGATGGGGCATGTTGGCCGGTGTGGGTGGGTGGGACTAGTGTAGATGGGGCATGTTGGTCGGTGTGGGCGGGTGGGACTAGTGTAGATGGGGCATGTTGGTCGGTGTGGGCGGGTGGGACTAGTGTAGATGGGGCATGTTGGTCGGTGTGGGCGGGTGGGACTAGTGTAGATGGGGCATGTTGGTCGGTGTGGGCGGGTGGGACTAGTGTAGATGGGGCATGTTGGTCGGTGTGGGCGGGTGGGACTAGTGTAGATGGGGCATGTTGGTCGGTGTGGGCGGGTGGGACTAGTGTAGATGGGGCATGTTGGTCGGTGTGGGCAGGTGGGACACACTGTTTCCTTGCTGTATGACTCTATCATTCTGTCACTGTTTGCTGGTATATTCTGGAATCTCGGTGGCAACGAGAGCCTCGGCGGTGACGTGAGCCTCGGCGGTGACGTGGGCCTCGGCGGTGACGTGGGCCTCGGCGGTGACGTGGGCCTCGGCGGTGACGTGGGCCTCGGCGGCAGTGGGGCATCGGCAGCAGTGAGGCCTCGGCGAGAACGGCGGCCACGGGCGCCACGGCGGCCACGGGAGCCACGGAAGCAACGGGAACCTCGACAGCAACGGGAGCCCCGGCAGCAAAGGGAGCCTCGGCAGCAAAGGGAGCCTCGGCAGCAAAGGGAGCCTCGGCAGCAGTGGGGCCTTGGCAGCAACAGTAGTCTCAGCGGCAACAGTAGTCTCGGCGGTGGCAATGGGAGCCTCGGTGGCAACAGTAGTCTCGGCGACAACACGAGTCTCGGCAAAGCGGGAGTCTCGGCGGCAACGGGAGCGGCGGTGGGGCCTCGCTGCCGATGAGCGTGAGGGGGGGAAGAGGAAGACAATGGCAGACCTGGCATGAGGGGAAACCTCCGTGAAGAACAATGGGGACCCGGCGTGGGGAGACTGCCGTGAGGGACGGCGGGAGAACAAAGGGGGGCCCGGTGTGGGGGGCACTCTCGTTTAGAGTCCCCTGCCCAGGGGACACGTCTGCGTGCGTTTGTTCGTTTGTTGCTGTGAAGGCGCTGTACACACGACAGCCAGACAACAGTGGCTGGTCTTTTTCTTTTTGTTTTCACTTTTAACTTTGAGTTTTCGTTTACCTTGTGTGTCGTGACTGTCCACAGACCAATCTCCCTGCGGGGATGAATAAAGCTTTGTCGTATCGTTTCGTAATTATGTTCCTGGTTGCCGATATATTCTGGTGTCACAGTTATTGAGGTGTACAGAATGGAAGCAGGCCACTCGGCCCAACTTACAGAGTGATGCAGCGTGGAAACAGGCCCTTCGGCCAAACTTGCCCACACCGGCCAACAATGTCCCATCTACACTATTCCCACCTGCCCACCTTTGGCCCATACCTCTCTAAACTTGTCCTATCCATGTATCTGTCCACATGTTTCTTAACCATTGCGATAGTCCCAGTCCCAGCCTCAACTACCTCCTCTGGCAGCTTGTTCCATACCCACCACCCTCTGTGTGAAAAAATTACCCCTCGGATTGCGATTAAATTTTCCCCCTTCACCTTAAACCTGTGTCCTCTGGTCCTCGATTCCCCTACTCTGGCCAAGAGACTGAGTGTCTACCCGGTCTATTCTTCTCATGATTTTGTGTAGCTCTGTAAGATCATCCCTATTTCTCCTGCGGTCCAAGGAACAAAGTCCTAGCCTGCCCAACTACTCCCTACAGCTCAGTACCTCGAATCCTGGCAACATCCTCATAAATCTCCTCTGCACCCTTTCCAGCTTTACAACATCTTAGCTACAACATGGTGGCCAAACTGAACACGATTCTCTAAATGTGGCCTCTACATTGCTCAACTGTGATAGCTCCTGATTACTGCAGCTACAATTGAATTGAATTGAATGAGTTTATTGGCCGTGTATGTCCACATACAAGGAATGTGCCTTGGTGCTCCGCTCGCAAGTAACAACACCAACATACAGTAAACAATTAAGAATCAAGCATAAAACATTAAGAATACAACATTACAGTTTAAACATGTGGGTGAAATAAACCAGAGCAAAAAGAGACGAAAAAGAGAGAAGAAAAGAGGTTATCCACTTTGGTGGCAAGAACAGGAAAGCAGACTATTATCTGAATGGTGGCCGATTAGGAGAAGGGGAGATGCAACGAGACCTGGGTGTCGTGGTGCACCAGTCATTGAAAGTAGACATGCAGGTGCAGCAGGCAGTGAAGAAAGCGAATGGTATGTTGGCATTCATAGCGAGGGGATTTGAGTATAGGAGCAGGGAGGTTCTGCTGCAGTTGTACAGGGCATTGGTGAGACCGCACCTGGAGTATTGCGTACAGTTTTGGTCTCCGAATCTGAGGAAGGACATTCTTGCCATAGAGGGAGTACAGAGAAGGTTCACCAGATTGATTCCTGGGATGGCAGGACTTTCATATGAAGAAAGACTGGATAGACTCGGCTTGTACTCGCTGGAATTTAGAAGATTGAGGGGGGATCTTATAGAAACTTACAAAATTCTTAAGGGGTTGGACAGGCTAGATGCAGGAAGATTGTTCCTGATGTTGGGGAAGTCCAGAACCAGGGGTCACAGTTTAAGGATAAGGGGGAAGTCTTTTAGGGCCGAGGTGAGAACGTTTTTTTTCACACAGAGAGTGGTGAATCTGTGGAATTCTCTGCCACAGAAGGTAGTTGAGGCCAGTTCATTGGCTATATTTAAGAGGGAGTTAGATGTGGCCCTTGTGGCTAAAGGGATCAGGAGGTATGGAGAGAAGGCAGGTACGGGATACTGAGTTGGATGATCAGCCATGATCATATTGAATGGCGGTGCAGACTTGAAGGGCCGAATGGCCTACTCCTGCACCTATTTTCTAAGTTTCTATGACAGACTTTGGTTATTGAGTAGAACTACCACTCGTGGAAAAAAAGCTGTTTTTATGTCTGGCTGTGGCTGCTTTGACAGTCCGGAGTCGCCTTCCAGAGGGAAGTGCTTCCAAGAGTTTGTGGCCAGGGTGAGAGGGGTCAGAGATGATCTTGCCCACTCGCTTCCTGGCCCTTGCAGTGTACAGTTGGTCAATGGGGGGAAGGTTCTCAGCTGTGTGAACGATCTGTTGCAGCCTCCGGATGTGGTGCTTGGTGGCTGAGCCAAACCAGACCATGATGGAGAAGGTGAGGACGGACTCAATGATAACAGTATAGAATTGGACCATCATTGCCTGTGGCAGATTGTGTTTCCTCAGCTGCCGCAGGAAGTACATCCTCTGTCTACAATAGACAATAGGTGCAGGAGGAGGCCATTCGGCCCTGCGAGCCAGCACCACCATTCAATGTGATCATGGCTGATCATCCACAATCAGTACCCCGTTCCTGCCTTCTCCCCATACCCCCTGACTCCGCTATCCTTAAGAGATCTATCTAGCTCTCTCTTGAATGCATTCAGAGAATTGGCCTCCACTGCCTTCTGAGGCAGAGAATTCCAGATTTACAGCTCTGACTGAAAAAGTTTTTCCTCATCTCCGTTCTAAATGGCCTACCCCTTATTCTTAAACTGTAGCCCCTGGTTCTGGACTCCCCCAACATTGGGAACATGTTTCCTGCCTCTAACGTGTCCAACCCCTTAATAATCTTATATGTTTCAATAAGATCCCCTGTCATCCTTCAAAATTCCAGTGTATACAAGCCTAGTCGCTCCAGTCTTTCATCATACGACAGTCCCGCCATTCCGGGAATTAACCTAGTAAACCTACGCTGCGCGCCCTCAATAGCAAGAATATCCTTCCTCAAATTTGGAGACCAAAACTGCACACAGTACTCCAGGTGCGGTCTCACTAGGGCCCTGTACAACTGCAGAAGGACCTCTTTGCTCCTGTACTCCTGTACTCAACTCCTCTTGTTATGAAGGTCAACATTCCATTGGCTTTCTTCACTGCCTGCTGTACCTGCATGCTTCCTTACAGTAACTGATGCACTAGGACACCCAGATCTCGCTGTACGTTCCCTTTTCCTAACTTGACACCATTCAGATAATAATCTGGCTTCCTATTCTTACCACCAGAACCAGGGGCCACAGTCTTAGAATAAAGGGGAGGCCATTTAAAACTGAGGTGAGAAAAAACTTTTTCACCCAGAGAGTTGTGAATTTGTGGAATTCTCTGCCACAGAGGGCAGTGGAGGCCATTTCACGGGAAGAATTTAAAAGAGAGATAGAGCTCTAGGGGCTAGTGGAATCAAGGGATATGGGGAGAAGGCAGGCACGGGTTACTGATTGGGGACGATCAGCCATGATCACAATGAATGGCGGTGCTGGCTCGAATGGCCTCCTCCTGCACCTATTTTCTATGTTTCACCTAGCTTTGTGTCATCTGCAAATTTGCTAATGTTCCTTTTAAGCCCTTCATCCAAGTCATTCATGTATATTGTAAATAGCTGGGGTCCCAGCACTGAGCCTTGTGGTACCCCACTTGTCACTGCCTGCCATTCTGAAAGGGACCCATTTATCCCCACTCTTTGCTTTCTGTCTGCCAACCAATTTTCTATCCATGTCAGTACCCTACCCCCAATACCATGCGCCCTAATTTTGCCCACTAATCTCCTATGTGGGACCTTGTCGAAGGCTTTCTGAAAGTCAAGGTACACCACATTCACTCTACACTATATTCCACAACTTACCAGTTTCAGTGGAACCTTGATGTTGGTGTTGTAAGCCCAAACTAATTGATGGTGAGGTCCCTGGAATGACTATGGGAAAGCGCACAAGACCACACATGAGATAGAACAGAGAACAGTTCAGCACAGGAACAGGCCCTTTGGCCCACAATGACCCTGCTGAACATGATACAAAGATTGACCCTTATCTCCCTGCACGTGATCCATATCCCTCCACTCCCTGCGTATCCATGTGCCTGTCCAAAAGCCTCTTAAACACCACTATGGTATCTGCCTCCACCCCCACCCCTGGCAGTGCATTCCAGGCCCCCACCCCACTCTGTGTAAAACAACGTGGCATCTTGAACAAAAACAAAGTGTTGGAGGAACTCAGGGAGTCAGGCAGCATCCGTGGAGGGGATGGACAGACGTGTATTAGTTCAGTTTATTGTCACGTGTACCGAGGTACAATAAAAAGCTTTTGTTGCGTGCTGACCACTCAGCGGAAAGACAATACATGATTACAATCGAGCCATTCACAGTGTACAGTTACATGATAAGGGAATAACCTTTAGTGCAAGGTAAAGCCAGCAAAGTCCGATCAAGGATAGTCCAAGGGTCACCAATGAGGTAGATAGTAGTTAGCACTGCTCTCTGGTTGTGGTAGGATGGTTCAGTTGCCTGATAACAGCCGGGAAGAAACTGTCCCTGAATCTGGAGGTGTGCGTTTTCACACTTCTGTACCTCTTGCCAGATGGGAGAGGGGAGAAGAGGGAGTGACCGATGGAAGGGAGGTTGGTTTGTGTGATGGTCTGGGCTGCGTCCACAATTCTCTGCAATTCCTTGCGGTCTTGGGTGGAGCTGTTCCCACACCGAGCTGTGATGCATCCCGATAAAATGTTTTCTCCGGCACATCTGTAGATGTTGGTGAGAGTTGTAGGGGACTTGTTGAACTTCCTAAGCCTTCTAAGGAAGTAGAGGCGTTGGTGTGCTTTCGTGGACAATACTTCGACGTGGCTGGTCTAAGACAAATTGCTGATGATATTTATTCCTAAGAACTAGAAGTGTTTGGCATCTCTATCTCAGCGCCATCAGTCAGCCAAAACATGATCACTGACAGGCGAAGTGAATAACATTGATGATCTTGTTACAATGGCACATGTCACGGGGTGGGATATATTAGGCAGCAAGTGAACAGTCAGTTCTTGAAGTTGACGTGTTGGCGACGCGGACTTTAACATCGCGGAGCTTGCGATCCTTTGCCGGGGATCGACTGTGGAGAGCTCCAACCGCGGGGCCTGTGGACTTTAACGCCGTGAAGCCCGCGGTCTCTGGTGAGAAGAGGCCGACTCGGGAGCTCTGTGCCGCGGAGAGAGTTTCAACCGCCCCGACGCGGGAGTTTCGATCGCTCCGACGCGGGAGTTTCGATCGCCCCGACGCGGGAGTTTCGATCGCCCCGACGCGAGGGCCTCGGACAGTCGGCAGCGGCCACTGCGGACGGTTCAACAGCCCCGACCGCGGGTGAACAAAGAGGAAGATGATTGAACTTTATTACCTTCCATCACAGTGAGGAATGTGGAATCCGCTGTGGTGAATGTTCATGTTAAATGTTACTTTATGTGGCTGTGTGTCTTGTTGCTTTTCACTTAGTATGGCTGTACGGTAACTCAAATGTCACTGGTACACGTGACAATAAACTGATCTTGAATTCTTAAATAGGAACCAGAGGAGCAACTTTTTTTCCACACAGAGGGTGGTGGTTGTTTGGAAAGAGCTGCTGGAGGAGGTAGTTGAGGCAGGGACTATCACAATGTTTGAGAAACATTATTTAGACAGGTACATGGATAGGATGGGTTTAGCGGGCAGGTGGGACTAGTGTAGCTGGAACATGTTGGCCGGTGTGGGCAAGTTGGGCTGAAGGGCCTGTTTCCACACTGTACCACTGTGACTACCTCCTCCGGCAGCTCGTCTCATATTATCTTTAGAATGATTTTACTGTATTGTATGCAAAATACATTCACTAATAGGTGTCAATAATGTACCACTAAACTATTCCTTTTATAAAGGTTAATTGATAGGGCGGCACGGTGGCGCAGCGGTAGAGTTGCTGCCTCACATCGCCAGAGACCCGGGTTCCATCCTGACTACGGGCGCCGTCTGTACGGAGTTTGTACGTTCTCCCCGTGACCTGCGTGGGTTTTCTCCGAAATCTTCGGTTTCCTCCCACACTCCAAAGATGTGCAGGTTTGTAGGTTAATTGGCTTGGTAAATGTAAAAATGGTCCTGTGTGTGTGTGTGGGGTGTGTGTGTGTGTGTGTGTGTGTGTGGGGTGTGTGTGTGTGGTGTGTGTGTGTGTGTGTGTGTGTGTGTGTGTGGGGTGGGTGTGTGTGGGGTGTGTGTGTGTGTGGGGTGTGTGTGTGTGTGTGGGGTGTGTGTGTGGGGTGTGTGTGTGTGTGGGGTGTGTGTGTGTGTGGGGTGTGTGTGTGTGTGTGTGTGTGTGTGTGTGTGTGTGTGGTGTGTGTGTGTGGTGTGTGTGTGTGTGTGTGTGTGTGGGGTGTGTGTGTGTGGGGTGTGTGTGTGTGGGGTGTGTGTGTGTGTGGGGTGTGTGTGTGTGTGGGGTGTGTGTGTGTGTGTGTGTGTGGGGTGTGTGGGGTGTGTGTGTGTGTGTGTGTGTGTGTGGGGTGTGTGTGTGTGTGTGTGGGGTGTGTGTGTGTGTGGGGTGTGTGTGTGTGTGTGGGGTGTGTGTGTGTGTGTGTGGGGTGTGTGTGTGTGTGTGTGTGTGTGTGTGTGGGGTGTGTGTGTGTGTGTGTGTGTGTGTTGGACAGGGTTAGTGTGCGGGGATCGCTGGTCGGCGTGGACTCAATGGGCCGACAGGCCTGTTTCCGCGCTGTATCTCTAAACTAAAGTAAAAACTAAAACATTAAAACAAAGTTTCTCAGGAACATAATTAGCGCGTGACGACAGATGTGCCTGGATTTAAGTTAGCACGGTTTAATTACACAGAGCGGTGGCATTTACAATAACAGCGGCCTCTCGGGGAATGCAGAGAAGTGAAGATACCGTAACACAGAGCGGGGCAGTGGGGCATGGTTTAGATGACACTGCCCAGCGTGGCTGGCTATCCATATCAGAGTCCAGAGGTACCAGGGGGGCGGCCATGGGCGGGCGGGCAGTCGGTGATCATAGACTCTTCATGGCAGCCATCAGCTCCTCCAGACTCTGCCCAGTATCACCAACAACGTCGGCATTGTCCAGCGGGGTCTGGAGACGACACACACAGACAGGGTGGGGGGTAGTTATATTTTAAATTTAAAAATGTATTCAATTATTAAAAATAATTAGAAATTAAAAATAGTAGCCATTCGGCCCATCTAGTCTACTCCGCCATTCAATCATGGCTGATCTATCTCTCCCTCCTAACCCCATTCTCCTGCCTTCTCCCCATAACCCCTGACACCCGCACTAATCAACAATCTATCCATCTCTGCCTTAACAATATCTACTAACTTGGCCTCCACAGCCGCCTGTGGCAAAGAATCCCACAGATTCACCGCCCTCTGGCTAAAGAAATTCCTCCTCATCTCCTTCCTAAAGGAATGTCCTTTAATTCTGAGGCTGTGCCCTCTGGTCCTAGACTCTCCCACTAGTGGAAACATCCTCTCCACATCCACTCTATCCAGGCCGCTCACTGCTCACTTTCCCCCCTCACTCTTCTAAACTCCAGCGAGTTTGGGCCCAGTGTTGTCTAATACTGATAACTGAACGTACTTGATCAGGGATGGTGTAAGCGACAGTAATTCCTAGCGGTAGATCCGGAACGCATCCTGAAGCTGCCTTTAATTCCTCTTCAGACATCTCCGAAACCAGTTCAATACCTGGAAAGACAGGTCGTGCATTTGTATAGCAACTTTCACACACCACCTTCATCCCTGGCATCTATGACCTTCGGACTATCCCTGATCGGACTTTACCTTGGACTAGGCGTTATTCCCTTATCATGTATCTATATCAGGCAACTGAACCATCCTACCATAACCAGAGAGCAGTGCTGAACTATCTACCCCACTGGAGACCCTCGGACTATCCCTGATCGGACTTTACCTTGGACTAGACTAGCCAGAGAGCAGTGCTGAACTATCTACCCTGCTGGAGACCCTCGGACTATCCTTGATCTGACTTTACTAGCTTTACCTTGCACTAAATGTGAAACGCATTATTCCCTTTAACATGTATCTGTACACTGTGAACGGCTCGATTGTAATCACGTGTTGTCTTTCCGCTGACTGGTTAGCACGCAACAAATGCTGGCCAAGAATATAAAGGACAGTAAAAGCTTCTTTAGATATGTTAAGAGAAAAAGATTAGTAAAGACAAATGTGGGTCCCTTGAAGGCAGACACGGGTGAAATTATTATGGGTAACAAGGAAATGGCAGAAGAGTTGAACAGGTACTTCGGATCTGTCTTCACTAAGGAAGACACAAACAATCTCACAGATGTACTGGAGGACAGAGGATCTAGGGAGACAGAGGAACTGAAAGAAATTTGCATTAGGCGAGAAATAGTATTGGGCAGACTGATGGGACTGAAGGCTGATAAATCCCCTGGGCCTGATGGTCTGCATCCCAGGGTACTCAGGGAGGTTGCTCTAGAAATAGTGGACGCATTGGTGAATGCAATGTTTCCAATGTTCAATAGATCCAGGATCAGTTCCCTGTGGATTGGAGGATAGCTAATGTTATCCCTGTTTTCAAGAAAGGAGCGAGAGAGAAAACGGGGAATTACAGACCAGTTAGCCTGACATCGATGGTGGGGAAGATGCTGGAGTCAATTATTAAAGAGGTAATAACGGCGCATTTGGATAGCAGTAAAAGGATAAGTCCAAGTCAACATGGATTTATGAAAGGGAAATCATGCTTGACTAATCTTCTGGAATTTTTTGAGGATGTGACAAGTAAAATGGATGAAGGGGAGCCAGTGGATGTAGTGTATCTAGACTTTCAGAAAGCCTTTGATAAGGTCCCACACGGGAGACTGGTGAGCAAAATTAGAGCACATGGTATTGGGGGTAGAGTGTTGACATGGATAGAAAACTGGTTGGCAGACAGGAAGCAAAGAGTAGGAGTAAACGGGTCCTTTTCAGAATGGCAGGCAGTGGCGAGTGGAGTATATTAATGATTTGGAAGTAACACTAACAAGTTTGCGGATGACACAAAGCTGGGTGGCAATGTGAACTGCGAAGAAGATGTTAGGAGGTTGCAGGGTGACTTGGACAGGTTGAGAGACCTGTCAAGGGATATGGGGAAAAAGCAGGAACGGGGTACTGATTGTGGATGATTTAGTTCGATAATACTTTGGTTTTGGGGCTTGGCTTTCTTAGTTGAATGCAGGCAGCACCCAAGTCACTGTGAAGCTTTGGCGTTGTGAGGCAGCAGGTCTATCCGCGGTGCCACTAGATCACCCAATTGGGATAGTCCCAGCCTCAACCACCTCCTCTGGCAGCTCGTTCCATACACCCACCACCCTCTGTGTGGAAAAGTTGTCCTTCAGCTTCCTACTAAATCTTTCCCCTCTCATCTTAAACCTATGTCCTCGGGTTCTCGATTCCCCTAATCTGGGTAAAAGATTCTGTGCATCTCCCCAATCAATTCCCATCATGATTTTGTACACCTCTATAAAATCACCCCTCAGCCTCCTGTGCTCCAAGGAACAAAGTTCTTTCTGTCCTGGGCCTCCTCCATTGTCAGAGTGAGGCCCAGCGCTAATTGGAGGAACAGCACCTCATATTTCGCTTGGGTAGTTTACACCCCAGCGGTATAAACATTGACTTCTCTAACTTCAGATAGTCCCTGCTTTCCCTCTCTCTCCATCCCCTCCCCTTTCCCAGTTCTCCCACCAGTCTTCCTGTCTCCGACTACATTCTATCTTTGTCGCACCCCCCCCCCGACATCAATCTGAAGGGTCTTGACCCGATACGTCACCCATTCCTTCTCTCCCGAGATGCTGCCTGACCCGCTGAGTTGCTCCAACATTTTGTGGCGAATTTCGGTTTAAACCAACATCTGCAGTTCTTTCCTACGAATAAAGTCCAAGCCTGCTCAACCTCTCCCTGTATCTCAGAGCTGGCAACATCCTTGTCAATCTCTCTCTACTCTCTCCAGTTTAATTACATCCTGCCGAGAGCAGGGAGATCAAAATAAACACTGTAGGCCCGGAGTCCGCTGTAGGCCCGGACAGTGTAGGCCCGGAGTCCGCTGTAGGCCCGGACAGTGTAGGCCCGGAGTCCGCTGTAGGCCCGGACACTGTAGGCCCGGAGTCCGCTGTAGGCCCGGACAGTGTAGGCCCGGAGTCCGCTGTAGGCCCGGACAGTGTAGGCCCGGACACTGTAGGCCCGGAGTCCGCTGTAGGCCCGGACAGTGTAGGCCCGGACACTGTAGGCCCGGAGTCCGCTGTAGGCCACTGCAGGCCTGGAGGCCGCTGTAGGCCCGGACAGTGTAGGCCCGGAGCCCGGGCGCCGCCTAACGGAGGTTGTGTAGCAACCCGTCTCCCGGCCCGGGCGGCCGCCATTGGTGGAGCAGGGGCACGTGGCCGCTGGCTGGGTGAGGTCACGTGGGGCACAGGGCGGTGACGTCAACTTGTTCCGTATTTGGGAGTGAGATAGTTGGCAACCCTAGGCAGTGTGCCTGTGAGTACCTGTACCTCACCTACTGTACAGGTGACATTAAACTCCACTGGGCGCGGCACAATCTGCACTCACCCCAGTCATTGTCTTCATGTTTAATCTCTTCCTCCTCCTTCTCCTCCACTCTTTCTGTCTTTGGCTGTTCTGCTTCTTTTTTCTGCGGGAGATGGGGAAGAGAAAACACACGGTGTCAAAGTTAATGTGTCCGTTCCTCTACGGGCAGTCACGGTGGTGCAGCGGTAGAGTTGCTGCCTTACAGCGAATGCAGCGCCAGAGACCCAGGTTCCATCCCGACTACGGGTGCTGTCTGTACGGAGTTTGTACGTTCTCCCCGTGACCTGCGTGGGTTTTCTCCAAGATCTTCAGTTTCCTCCCACACTCCAAAGACGTGCAGGTTTGTAGGTTAATTGGCTTGGTAAATGTAAAAATTGTCCCTGGTGTGTGTAGGATAGTGTTAGTGTGTGGGGATCGCTGGGCGGCGCGGACTCGGTGGGCCGAAGGGCCTGTTTCCGCACTGTATCGCTAAACTAAACACTGGCGTTCGGTTCCAAACCGCGACCTTGAACGATGCTGTGAACAAGGGGCAAGCATTCTCCTACAGCTCTGACAACCTCACTTTGTACACCTCCGCAAGATCACCCCTCATCCTCCTGCGCTCCAAGGAATAAAGTCCCAGCCTGCCCAACCTCTCCCCCCCCCCCCCCCCACGTCCTGGCTACGTCCTTGTAAATCTTCCACGATTAGTTTAGTTTAGAGACGCAGTGTGGAAACAAGCCCTTCGGCCCACCGAGTCCATGCCGACCATCGATCATCCATCCTCACTAGTTCTATGTTATCCCAATTTCCCATCCATTACCTACAAACTAGGGGTAATTTACAGAAGCCAATTAACCTACAAACCCACACACTTTGGTAAGTGGGAGGACACTGGAGTACCCAGAGGAATGTGCCTCATAAATACCCACTGACTTGGCCTCCACAGCCGTCTCTGGCAATGAATTCCACAGATTCACCACCCTCTGACTAAAGACATTCCTCCTCATCTCTGATCCAAAGTATTCTGAGGCTCTGGCGCCTGGTCTTAGACCGTCCCACTGTATGACTCTATGACTCCTTGTTGGAGAAACCTATCGTTCATCATGTGCTTTCCAAGGTCCTCAGGTGCCAGAAGATGTCAGAGGAATGCAAGCCAATGTGGTCCCAGGAACTCTTGTGATAATAACATATGATGAGCGTTTGGCAGCACTGGGCCTGTACTCACTGGAGATAAGGATGAGGGGGGACCTCATTGAAACTTATCAAACAGTTAAAGGCTTGGATAGAGTGGATGTGGAGAGGATGTTTCCACTAGTGGGAGAGTCTAGGACCAGAGGGCACAGCCTCAGCATGAAAGGATGTTCCTTTAGAGTGCAGGAATTTCTTCAGTCAGAGGGTGGTGAATCTGTGGAATTCATTGCCACAGACGGCTGTGGAGGCCAAGTCAGTGGGGTTTTTTAAAGTGGAGATTGACGGATTCTTGATCAGTGCGGGTGTCAGGGGTTATGGGGAGAAGGCAGGGGAATGGGGTTAGGAGGGAGAGATAGATCAGTCATGATTGAATGGCGGAGTAGACTTGATGGGCCGAATGGCCTAATTCTGCTCCTATCACCTATGAACCGATGACAGTGGAGCACCCGGAGAAAACCCACGCAGGTCACGGGGAGAACGTACAAACTCCATACAGACAGTGCTCGTAGTCGGGATGGAACCCGGGTCTCCAGCCCTGCATCACCGTGCCGCCCCTAATTCTAATTCTGAGGCTGTGCCGTCTGGACCTGAGGGTCCACATTCGTCATGAAATGGTGTTGATAAACTGTTGGGACTGAAGGCAGATAGAAACATAGACAATAGGTGCAGGAGGAGGCCATTTGCACCGCCATTCAATGTGATCACGGCTGATCATCCACAGTCAGTACCCCCGTTCCAGCCTTTTCCCCATACCCCTTGATTCCCTTAGCCCTAAGGGCGAACTCTCTCTTGAAAACTTGACAAAACTATGAACTTCCATAGACTGTCCTTGCTTGCTCTAATGACTTTGTGCTTTTGTATTGCAATGGTATTGTGGTTATAATTAATTTATTCTACATTATTTATGTGCATTAGAAACATAGACAATAGGTGCAGGAGGAGGCCATTTGGCCCTTCGAGCCAGCACTGCCATTCATTGTGATCACGGCTGATCATCCACAATCAGTAACCCGTGCCTGCCTTCTCCCCATATCCCTTGATTTCGCTAGCCCCTAGAGCTCTATCTAACTCTCTCTTAAATCCATCCAGTGATTTGGCCTCCATTGCCTTCTGTGGCAGAGAATTCCACAAATTCACAACTCTCTGGGTGGAAAAGCTTCTTCTCGCCTCAGTTTTAAATGGCCTCCCCTTTATTCTAAAACTGTGGCTCCTGGTTCTGGACTCCCCCAACATTGGGAACATTTTTCCTGCATCTAGCTTGTCCAGTCCTTTTATAATTTTATACGTCTCTATTAGATCCCCACTCATCCTTCTAAACTCCAGTGAATACAAGCCCAGTCTTTCCAATCTTTCCTCATATGACAGTCCCGCCATCCCAGGGATCAATCTCGTGAACCTACGCTGCACTGCCTCAATTACAAGGATGTCCTTCCTCAAATGAGGAGACCAAAACTGTACACAATACTCCAGATGTGGTCTTACCAGGGCCCTGTACAACTGCAGAAGGAGCTCTTTACTCCTATACTGAAATCCTCACGTTATGAAGTGTTGTGTTTACATGCCATTATGCTGCTGCAAGGAAGAATTACATTATTCCCTTGATGGTACAAATGATAATGGAACACTCTGGAATCAGATAGGGTTAGGATAGGGGCATCTTGGTTGGCTTGGGAAGAAAGGCCTGTCCCATGCTACATCACATAGTGCTGATGGAGCATCTTAGTTGGCTTGGGCAGAAGGGCCTGTCCCATGCTACATCACATAGTGCTGATGGAGCATCTTGGTTGGCTTGGGCAGAAGGGCCTGTCCCATGCTACATCACATAGTGCTGATGGAGCATCTTGGTTGGCTTGGGCAGAAGGGCCTGTTTCCATGCTACATGACTCTAGTGGATATTAAAATCGGTGCCCATTCTGGTCCTATCTGCTCCTATCACTTATGAATATTGGACGGTGTTCTGCTGAGGCAGTGAGTGTGTGTGGCCACTCGGCCCATCCCACCTTGTACTGCTCCTGCTGGAGAAGGCATCCTCTGTCGTCACATTGGGTGTTTGGCTTCAACTTCATGGTGGGGAAGTAGTCCTGCATGGCGTTGTAGCCCAGGTAGTAACTCACCGAGCCAAAGCCCAACAGATACCTTGCAGAGCAGAGAGGATACAAAGGGCCAGGTTACTCATTATCACACGTACAGACGTACACATGCGCGGAAACATCGCACACCAACACGGTGGCGCAGCGGTAGAGTTGCTGTCTTACAGCGAATGCAGTGCCGGAGACTCACGTTCGATCCTGACTACGGGCGCCGTCTGTACGGAGTTTGTACGTTCTCCCCGTGACCTGCGTGGGTTTTCTCTGAGATCTTCGGTTTCCTCCCACACTCCAAAGACGTGCAGGTTTGTAGGTTAATTGGCTGGGTAAATGTAAAAATTGTCCCTAGTGGGTGTAGGATAGTGTTAGTGTGCGGGGATCACTGGGCGGCGCGGACCCGGTGGGCCGAAGGGCCTGTTTCCGCCCTGTATCTCTAAATCTAAAAACCTACACACTAGGATGTGTGTAGTGTGTAATTTATACATAAGCAAAGCCAATTAATCTACCAACCCATACGTCTTTAGTTTATTTTAGAGATACAGCACGAAAACAGGCCCTTCGGCCCACCGGGTCTGCACCGACCAACGATCCCCGCACACTAACACTATCCTACACACGAGGGACAATTTACACTTACACAAAGCCAATTAATCTACCAACCCGTACGTCTTTAGTTTAGTTTAGAGGTACAGAGCAGAAACAGGC
Organism: Rhinoraja longicauda; assembly: GCF_053455715.1. Taxonomy (NCBI): domain Eukaryota; kingdom Metazoa; phylum Chordata; class Chondrichthyes; order Rajiformes; family Arhynchobatidae; genus Rhinoraja; species Rhinoraja longicauda. Next base: position 1,328,628 of record NC_135954.1, on the reverse strand, counting down.
CCTTCGGCCCACCGGGTCCGTGCCGACCAGCGATCCCCACACACTAATACCATCCTACACCCACCAGGGACAATTTACAGGTAGACACAAATTGCTGGAGTAACTCAGTGCGTTAGGCAGTATCTCGGGAGAGAAAGAATGGGTGACGTTTCAGGTCGATGATCCGAAACATCACCCTTCTCTCCCGAGATGCTGGAGTTTCACAGAGTGCTGGAGTAACTCAGTGGGTCAGGCAGCATCTGTGGAGAACATGGATAGGTGACGTTTCACAGAGTGCTGGAGTAACTCAGCGGGTCAGGCAGCATCTGTGGAGAACATGGATAGGTGACGTTTCACAGAGTGCTGGAGTAACTCAGCGGGTCAGGCAGCATCTGTGGAGAACATGGATAGGTGACGTTTCACAGAGTGCTGGAGTAACTCAGCGGGTCAGGCAGCATCTGTGGAGAACATGGATAGGTGACGTTTCACAGAGTGCTGGAGTAACTCAGCGTGTCAGGCAGTATCTGCGGAGAGAAGGAGTGGGTGACGTTTTGGGACGAGACCCTTCTTCAGACCCATGGATAGGACAGGTTTGGAGAGATATGGACCGTACACTGACAGGTTGGACTAGTGTAGATGGGACATGTTGGTCGGTGTGGGCAAGTTGGGCTGAAGGGCCTGTTTCCGAGCGGTGTGAACAACACCAGACAAGGGTTGAAGTGGTGCTGGTTTGAAGAGAGGAATGCAGCAGTTACTTGACATGAGAGAAGTCAATGTTCATACCGCTGGGGTGTAAGCTGCTCACGTGAAATGTGAGGTGCTGATCCTCCATTTTGCGCTGGGCCTCAGTCTAACCATGCAGTAGGCCCGGGACAGTAAGGTAAGTGTGCGGGTTTGGAGCGGCTGGGTTGAACTTACTTGAGGACGTTCTGCACCAGGAGTCCGGCCACGATGGCCATGGTGGTGGGCAGGCTGGCAGCACACACTCCCTCTCGCTTCAAGGTCCGCTCGTCAATGTTGGCTGCCACCACCAGGGGGGGTGCACACTGTAACGGCAACAAAGGCCAATCATCAAACCTTCCACCAACCTCTACACCGACACACACACACACACACACACACACACACACACACACACACACACACAGAGTGCTGGAGTAACTCAGCGGGTCAGGCAGCATCTGTGGAGAACATGGATAGGTGACGTTTCACAGAGTGCTGGAGTAACTCAGCGGGTCAGGCAGCATCTGTGGAGAACATGGATGGGTGACGTTTCACAGAGTGCTGGAGTAACTCAGCGGGTCAGGCAGCATCTCTGGAGAGAAGGAATGGGTGACGTTTCAGGTCGAGACCCTTCTTCAGACCTGAAACATCACCCATTCCTTCTTCCAGAGATGCTGCCTGTCCCGCTGATGTACTCCAGTTTTTTGTGTCTATCTTCGGTTTAAACCACATTCTGCAGTTCCTTCCTACACAATCTTTAATCGGACTGTATCTTGCACTATACGTTATTCCCTTTATCCTGTATCTGCACACCTCCAGATTCAGGGACAGTTAGTGCCCAGCTGTTATCAGGCAGCTGGCCACTAGTGGAAACATCCACTCTATCCAGGCCGCTCACTATTCTGTACGTTTCAATGAGGTCCCCCCTCATCCTTCTAAACTCCAGCGAGTACAGGCCCAGTGCTGACAAACACTCGTCATAGGTTAACCCACTCATAACTGGGATCATTTGTAAACATCTTTGTTATACATGCACTCATGGAAAACGTTGCAATGAGTTGACTTTATTATTGTCACGTGTACCGAGCGAGGTACAGTGAAAAGCTTATTTTTGGTTGTGTGCTATCCAGTGATCAGAAAGACTATACATAGAAACATAGACAATAGGTGCAGGAGGAGGCCATTTGGCCCTTCGAACCAGCACCGCCATTCATTGTGATCATGGCTGATCATCCACAATCAGTAACCCGTGCCTGCCTTCTCCCCATATCCCTTGATTCCACTAGCCCCTAGAGCTCTATCTAACTCTCTTTTAAATTCATCCAGTGAATCGGCCTCCACTGCCCTCTGTGGCAGAGAATTCCACAAATTCACAACTCTCTGGGTGAAAAAGTTTTTTCTCACCTCGGTTTTAAATGGCCTCCCCTTTATTCTTAGACTGTGGTCCCTGGTTCTGGACTCCCCCAACATTGGAAACATTTTTCCTGCCTCAAGCTTGTCCAGTCCTTTTATAATTTTATACGACTCTATAAGATCCCCTCTCATCCTTCTAAACTCCAGTGAATACAAGCCCAGTCTTTCCAATCTTTCCTCGTACGACAGTCCCGCCATCCCGGGGATTAACCTGGTGAACCTACGCTGCACTGCCTCAATAGCAAGGATGTCCTTCCTCAAATTAGGAGACATGATTACAAATGAGCCGTCCACAGTGCACATGTACAGGATAAAGGGTTTAAAGAGCGGGCCGATTGCAGATCCACTTCTGGGACCAGAATACAGAGAGGTGCCGGGGCCAGGGGAGAACAACGAGGGAGCCGGCGTGGGGAAGAGGAAAACGAGGAGGAAGACGAGGGGGAGAGGGAAGAGCAACCATCGGGCTGTATGGAACACGTTTGTAACTTTATCGCCGGCCCATACATCGACTGCTCACATTCCTGTTTGGTACAGAACATTGCCTGACCCGCTGAGTTACTCCAGCACTCTGTGAAACGTCACCTATCCATGTTCTCCATGTGGCACTTTGGTGGCAAGAACAGGAAAGCAGACTATTACCTGAATGGTGGCCGATTAGGAGAAGGGGAGATGCAACAAGACCTGGGTGTCGTGGTGCACCAGTCATTGAAAGTAGGCATGCAGGTGCAGCAGGCAGTGAAGAAAGCCAATGGTATGTTGGCATTCATAGCGAGGGGATTTGAGTATAGGAGCAGGGAGGTTCTGCTGCAGTTGTACAGGCAATTGGTGAGAGCACACCTGGAGTATTGCGTACAGTTTTGGTCTCCTAATCTGAGGAAAGACATTCTTGCCATAGAGGGAGTACAGAGAAGGTTCACCAGATTGATCCCTGGGATGGCAGGACTTTCATATGAAGAAAGACTGGATAGACTCGGCTTGTACTCGCTGGAATTTAGAAGATTGAGGGGGGATCTTATAGAAACTTACAAAATTCTTAAGGGGTTGGACAGGGTAGATGCAGGAAGATTGTTCCCGATGTTGGGGAAGTCCAGAACAAGGGGTCACAGTTTAAGGATAAGGGGGAAGTCTTTTAGGACCGAGATGAGAACGTTTTTTTTCACACAGAGTGTGGTGAATCTGTGGAATTCTCTGCCACAGAAGGTAGTTGAGGCCAGTTCATTGGCTATATTTAAGAGGGAGTTAGATGTGGCCCTTGTGGCTAAAGGGATCAGGGGGTATGGAGAGAAGGCAGGTACAGGATACTGACTTGGATGATCAGCCATGATCATATTGAATGGCGGTGCAGGCTCGAAGGGCCGAATGGCCTACTCCTGCACCTATTTTCTATGTTTCTATGTCCCGCTGAGTTACTCCAGCACTTTGTGTCTACCTTTGATTTTAATCAGCATCTGCAGTTTCTTCCTACAAGTATCCATCAGTGCAGTTTAACTTGTGGAAGGGTGATGATAAAAGGATGGAACAGCAGCACGTACCGCAAAGCAGGCAGTCTCCCCTGGAACCATCAGCTGGATGTGCCCCGAGACGGCATTCTCACTGACGCCAGACTCCATCCACACCTGGCACAGCTCATTGCAGGCCTGGAGAAAGGAGAGAACATCACACACAACCTGTACCACAACGTCACCAGGACCAGAGGGTCTGATACCGGGAGTGGTTGGGGCAGGCTGGGTCTCTATTCCATGGAGCGCAGGAGGATGAGGGGTGATCTTATAAAGGTGTACAAAATCATGAGAGGAATAGAACAGACACACACACAGTCTCTTGCCCAGAGTAGGGGAATCAAGGAGCAGAGGACACAGGTTTAAGGTGAAGAGGAAAAGTTTTAATAGGAATCTGAGGGGTAACTTTTTCACACAAAGGGTGGTGGGTGTATGGAACAAGCTGCCAGAGGAGGTAGTTGAGGCAGGGACTATCCCATCGTTTAAGGAACAGTTAGACAGGTACATGGATAGGACAGGTTTGGAGGGATATGGACCAAATGCTGGTAGGCGAGACTAGTGTGGATGGGACATTGTTGGCCGGTGTGGGCAGGTTGGGCTGAAGGGCCTGTTTCCACACTGTATCACTCTATCACTGGTGTAGATGGGGCATGTTGGTCGGTGTGGGCAAGGCGGGACTAGTGTAGATGGGGCATGTGGGTCGGTGTGGGCAGGTGGGACTAGTGTAGATGGGGCATGCTGGTCGATGTGGGTGGGTGGGACTAGTGTAGATGGGGCATGTTGGTCGGTGTGGGCAGGTGGGACTAGTGTAGATGGGGCATGCTGGTCGGTGTGGGTGGGTGGGACTAGTGTAGATGGGGCATGTTGGTCGATGTGGGTGGGTGGGACTAGTGTAGATGGGGCATGTTGGTCGGTGTGGGTGGGTGGGACTAGTGTAGATGGGGCATGTTGGTCGGTGTGGGTGGGTGGGACTAGTGGAGATGGGGCATGTTGGTCGGTGTGGGCATGTTGGGCTGAAGGGCGTTTCCACTATGTATCACGCCTACTCCGACCCGCCAGCAGGTGGAGCTGCTGCCTCACGGTAGAGCAGGAGTGTTAGCGCGCCGCGTACGTTCCGTACCACGGCAACTCACCGCGTTTATCACCATCCGTGCTTCGAAGTTGTCCACACAGCTGAGCACCAGGTCCACGGCCTTCCCCACGACCAGCCCACCGCCCCTATGTGGAATGCAGACACAGCACTGAGTTAGTGCCCATGGTCACGGCCGGCCGCACAGTGCAGTGAGGTACAGCGAGCTCACGGCAAGCTCACGGCCGTATCACAGCGGTACGTCAGAGAGGATTCTCTTGACCCACGGGTGTGCAGCAGAGAGCACATTGACTGGTGGCATCACGGTCCGGTTCAGCAACTTGAACGCTCAGGAGTGTAGAAGACTGGGAAAGGTTGTGGACATTGCCCGGTCCATCACCGGCTCTGCCCTCCCCACCATCAAAGGGATTTACCGGAGTCACTGCCCCACAACGGCAGCCAGCATCGTCACTGACCCACACCACCCTGGCCACACTCTCACTGACCCACACCACCCTGGCCACACTCTCACTGACCCACACCACCCTGGCCACACTCTCACTGACCCACACCACCCTGGCCACACTCTCACTGACCCACACCACCCTGGCCACACTCTCACTGACCCACACCACCCTGGCCACACTCTCACTGACCCACACCACCCTGGCCACTCTCACTGACCCACACCACCCTGGCCACCCTCTCACTGACCCACACCACCCTGGCCACACTCTCACTGACCCACACCACCCTGGCCACACTCACATCTCACCCCTGCCATGGGGAAGAAGGTCCAGGAGCCTGAAAACTGTAAGGTCCAGGTTCAGGAACAGCTCCTTCCTGCAGCCATCAGGCTGTTAAACACCACAACCTCCAATACGCTCGCAACTACACAGACTATTATTATTATTATTTCCAGTGCACTATGTTTACATATTGTGTTGTGCTGCAGCAGGTAAGGATGTCATTGTTCTATCTGGGACACGACAATAAAACACTTGACAGTCAGAGGCATCAGACGCCAGCACGGTGGCTCAGCGGTAGAGTTGCTGCCTCACGGCGCCAGACCCGGGTTCCATCCTGACTACGGGTGCTGTCTGTACGGAGTTTGCACGTTCTCCCCGTGACCTGCGTGGGTTTTCTCCGGGTGCTCCGGTATCCTCCCACACTCCAGAGACGTGCAGGTTTGTAGGTGAATTGTCTTGTGTAAATTGTGTGCGTAGGATAGTGCTAGTGTACATGGGGATCGCTAGTCCGTGCAGACTCAGTGGGCCGAAGGGCCTGTTCACACTCTGTATCTCTAAAGTCTCAAGGAACAACACTCTATGAGGACAGAAGATGAAGGAGGATCGACAGGCCAAGCAGCATCTACAGGGAGAGAAGCAGTGGATGATAAGAGCCACGTATCTGACCTGATTCGGTCCATGAAGTGCTGGAAGTTGTCCACTGTTGTGATATTGTAGTTATGAACTTCAAACTCCACATCAGGGTTAATGTTCCTGTAAAACCAAGACAGTAAATGTGTCGTCAGCTCGTGGTGAGTTGTGCACATACACCCATCAGCCAAAACATTATGACCTGATGAGCCAAAACATTATGCCCCCCTGCCTAATATGCTGTTGGTCCTCCGTGTGCAGCCCCATACACAGCAGGGTGCGATGCACTGTGTATTGTGACACATTCCTCCCGTCACCACCATTAACATTTTCTGTGACTTGTGCCACAGTCGACCTTCTGTCGGTTCGGACCAGACGGGATAGCCTTCGTTGCCCCCGCGCATCGATGAGCCTTTGGCGCCCAACACCCTGCCTGTCGCCGGTTTGTGGTTTGTCCCTCCTCGGACCACTGTCGGTCGGTACTCACCACTGCTGACCGGGAGCACCCCACAAGCCTTGCCGTTTCAGAGATGCTCTGACCCAGTCGTCTGGCCAGAACAATTTGGCCCTTGTCAAAGTAGCTCAGGTCTTTACTCCTGCCCATTTCTCCTGCATCCAACACGTCAACTTCAAGAACTGACTGTTCACTTGCTGCCTAATATATTCTACCCCTTGGCAGGTGCCATTGTAACAAGATAATCAATGTCATTCACTTCGCCTGTCAGTGGTCGTAATGTTTTGGCTGATCGGTTACACCAGCCGTCTCGTTACCACACAATGGATGGAGATGATGTGGATGGGAACGTACACGGCACGATTAGCAAGTTTGCAGATGATATAAAAGTGGGTGATATTGTGGATAGTGAAGGTATCACAAAATGCTGGAGTAACTCAGCAGGTCAGAGACCCTCCTTCAGTCTCGACCCGAAACGTCACCCATTGCCTCTCTCCACAGATGCTGCCTGACCTGCTGAGTTACTCCAGCATTTTGTGATACCTTCGATTTGTACCAGCATCTGCAGTTACTTTCCTCCAGTACTTGTGGATAATGAAGGTGGTTGTCTAACATCGCAGTGGGATTTTGATCGGTCGGCCAGGCGGGGTGTGGAATGGTTGATGCAATTTACAGTTCTGGGCACCATGCAATAGGAAAGATGTCGTCAAGCTGGAAAGTGTGGCGGGAAGATTTACGAGGATGTTGTCAGGACTAGAGGGTGTGAGCTACAGGGAGAGGTTGAGTAGGCTGGGACTCTATTCCATGGAGCGCAGGAGGATGAGGGATCTCCCTTTAGCTCAGGCCCTCAAGTCCTGGAGAACATGGATCAGTGACGTTTCAGGACCCTCCAGCCTGACTGAAACCCAGCAGCATAATCAAGGACCAGTCTCACCCCGGCCACTCCCTCTTCTCCCCTCTCCCATCAGGCAAGAGGTACAGAAGTGTGAAAACGCACACCTCCAGATTCAGGGACAGTTTCTTCCCGGCTGTTATCAGGCAACTGAACCATCCTACCACAACCAGAGAGCAGTGCTGACCTCATTGGAGACCCTCGGACTATCTTTAATCAGACTTTACGTTGCACTAAACATTATTCAGGTTATTCCCTTTACCCTGTATCTGTACACTGTGGGCAGCTTGATTGTAATCACGTATTGTCTTTCTGCCGGCTGGATAGCATGAGAGCAGCACGGTGGTGCAGCAGGTAGAGCTGCTGTCTCACAGCGTCAGATGAAGGAATTAGAAGTAACACTAGCAAGTTTGCAGATGACACAAAGCTGGGTGGCAGTGTGAACTGCGAAGAGGATGTTAGGAGGTTGCAGGGTGACCTGGACAGGTTGAGTGAGTGGGCAGATGCAGTATAATGTAGATAAATGTGAAGTTATCCACACTGGCGGCAAAAACAAGGAGGCAGATTATAGACAATAGACAATAGACAATAGGTGCAGGAGTAGGCCATTCAGCCCTTCGAGCCAGCACCGCCATTCAATGCGATCATGGCTGATCACTCTCAATCAGTACCCCGTTCCTGCCTTCTCCCCATACCCCCTCACTCCGCTATCCTTAAGAGCTCTATCCAGCTCTCTCTTGAAAGCATCCAACGAACTGGCCTCCACTGCCTTCTGAGGCAGAGAATTCCACACCTTCACCACTCTCTGACTGAAAAAGTTCTTCCTCATCTCCGTTCTAAATGGCCTACCCCTTATTCTTAAACTGTGGCCCCTTGTTCTGGACTCCCCCAACATTGGGAACATGTTTCCTGCCTCTAATGTGTCCAATCCCCTAATTATCTTATATGTTTCAATAAGATCCCCCCTCATCCTTCTAAATTCCACTGTATACAAGCCCAATCGCTCCAGCCTTTCAACATACGACAGTCCCGCCATTCCGGGAATTAACCTAGTGAACCTACGCTGCACGCCCTCCATAGCAAAAATATCCTTCCTCAAATTTGGAGACCAAAACTGCACACAGTACTCCAGGTGCGGTCTCACCAGGGCCCGGTACAACTGTAGAAGGACCTCTTTGCTCCTATACTCAACTCCTCTTGTTATGAAGGCCAACATTCCATTGGCTTTCTTCACTGCCTGCTGTACCTGCATGCTTCCTTTCATTGACTGATGTACTAGGACACCCAGATCTCGTTGAACTCCCCCTCCTCCTAACTTGACACCATTCAGATAATAATCTGCCTTTCTATTCTTACTTCCAAAGTGAATAACCTCACACTTATCTACATTAAACTGCATCTGCCATGTATCCGCCCACTCACACAACCTGTCCAAGTCACCCTGCAGCCTTATTGCATCTTCCTCACAATTCACACTACCCCCCAGCTTAGTATCATCTGCAAATTTGCTAATGGTACTTTTAATCCCTTCGTCTAAGTCATTAATGTATATCGTAAATAGCTGGGGTCCCAGCACCGAACCTTGCGGTACCCCACTGGTCACTGCCTGCCATTCCGAAATGGACCCATTTATCCCCACTCTTTGCTTTCTGTCTGTCAACCAATTTTCTATCCATGTCAGTACCCTACCCCCAATACCATGTGCCCTAATTTTGCCCACTAATCTCCTATGTGGGACCTTGTCGAAGGTTATTATCTCAATGCTGTCAGTTTAGGTAAGGGGGAAGTGCAGCGAGACCTGGGTGTCCTTGTACACCAGTCACTGAAAGTTGGCGTGCAGGTATAGCAGGCAGTGAAGAAAGCTAATGACATGTTGGCCTTCATAACGAGAGGATTTCAGCATAGGAGTAAAGAGATTCTTCTGCAGTTGTATAGGGCCCTGGTAAGACCACATCTGGAGTATTGTGTACAGTTTTTGCCTCTTAATTTGAGGAAGGACATCCTTGTAATTGAGGCAGTGCAGTGTATGATATGGGGAGAAGTTGGGCACAGGTTACTGATTGTGAATGATCAGCCATGATCACAATGAATGGTGGTGCTGGCTCGAAGGGCCGAATGGCCTCCTCCTGCACCTATTTTCTATGTTTCTATGACCCGGGTCCATCCCGACTACGGGTGGTGTCTATACAGAGTTTGTACGTACTCCCCGTGACCTGCGTGGGTTTTCTCCGGGTGCTCTGGTTTCCTCCCACACTCCAAAGACGGACAGGTTTGTAGGTTAATTGGCTTCAGTATAAATGTGAAATTGCCCCTAGTGCGTGAAGGATCGTGTTAATGTGCGGGGATCGCTAGTCAGTGTGGACTCGGTGGGCAGAAGGGCCTGTTTCCGCGCTGTATCTCTAAACTGAACTGTGTCTGTCCACTGTGGATGGCTCGAATGTACTCATGTAGAGTCTTTCCGCTGACTGGATAGCTGGCAAGAGTGGCCATTGTTCGTGCATCAGTACCCTGTACAATGCAACACTGGTCATAGAGTCACAGAGTCATAGAGTGATACAGTGAGAAAACAGGCCCTTCAGCCCAACTTGCCCACACCGGCCAACATGTCCCAGCTATACTAGTCCCACTTGCCTGTACTTGGTCCATATCCCTCCAAACCTGTCCTATCCATGTACCTGTCTAACTGTTTCTTAAACGATGGGATAGTCCCAGCCTCAACTACCTCCTCTGGCACCTTGTTCCATACACCCACCACCCTCTGTGTGAAAATGTTACCCCTCAGATTCCTATTAAATCTTTCCCCCTTCAACTTGAACCTGTGTCCTCTGGTCCTCGATTCCCCTACTCTGGGCAAGAGACTCTGTGCATCTACCCGATCTATTCCTCTCATGAAGATAATTACCGTTATTTTATTTTTTAATGAATGCTTATTTATTTTTGCTCTCTGCTTTGCTGCTGTAACCCTGCAAATTTCCCCGTTGTGGGATGAATAAAGGATTATTATTATTTTATATACCTCTGTAAGATCTTCCCTCATCCTCCTGCGCTCCATGGAATAGAGACCCAGCCTGCTCAACCTCTCCCTGTAGCTCACACCCTCTAGTCCTGGCAACATCCTCTCACCTGAACCCTTTCACCCTCTCTGTGGCACGCTCTACTCTGTTCTTGCATCAGTCCCTGTACGATGCAATACTGCTCTAGTCTGTAGGAAAATAACTGTAGATGCTGGTTTAAATCGAAGGTAGACACAAAATGCTGGAGTAACTCAGCGGGTCAGGCAGCATCTGTGGGGAACATGGATAGGTGACGTTTCACAGAGTGCTGGAGTAACTCAGCGGGTCAGGCAGCATCTCAGGAGAGAAGGAATGAAGAAGGGTCTCGACCTGAAACGTCACTCATTCCTTCGCTCCAGAGATGCTGCCTGATCCGCTGAGTTACTCCAGCATTGTGTCTACCACTGCTCTACTCTGTTCTTACATCAGTCCCTGCACGATGCGACGCTGCTCTACTCTGTTCTTACATCAGTCCCTGCACGATGCGACGCTGCTCTACTCTGTTCTTGCATCAGTGCGCTGCACGATGCGACGCTGCTCTACTCTGTTCTTGCATCAGTGCGCTGCACGATGCGACACTGCTCTACTCTGTTCTTGCATCAGTGCGCTGCACGATGCGACGCTGCTCTACTCTGTTCTTGCATCAGTGTGCTGCACGATGCGACGCTGCTCTACTCTGTTCATGCATCAGTGCACTGCACGATGCGACACTGCTCTACTCTGTTCTTGCATCAGTGCACTGCACGATGCGACACTGCTCTACTCTGTTCTTGCATCAGTGCGCTGCACGATGCGACACTGCTCTACTCTGTTCATGCATCAGTGCGCTGCACGATGCGACACTGCTCTACTCTGCGTGGCTCTGCAGAGGCAGAGCTGAGGAGTGCTTGCCTTCACCGTCCGTACGTTGTACCTCAGCGTGTTCTTGGCTGCCTCCACCTTGCTGAGCCCGGCCTGGTGGGGCTGGAAGAAGAGGCGGTTCATGTTGGCCAGCTCCACTCTGTCGTAATCAAACAGCAGCAGCTGCAGGTTACAATGGCAAACAGCTTCATCAGGTCAGAGAAACACAGACAATAGGTGCAGGAGGAGGCCATTTAGCCCTTCCACCCAGCACCGCCATTCAATATGATCATGGCTGATCGTCCAGAATCAGTACCCCGTTCCTGCTGTCTCCCCACATCCCTGGATTCTGTTAGCTCTAAGAGCTACAGTGCCCTCCATAATGTTTGGGACAAAGACCCATCATTTATTTATTCGCCTCTGTACTCCACAATTTGTGATTTGGAATAGAAAAAAATCACGTGGTCAAAGTGCACATTGTCAGTTTTTAATAAAGGCCATTTTTATACATTTTGGTTTCACCATGTAGAAATTACAGCACTTGACTCTCTTGAATGGTCTTTGCTGTAGTCTCACTTATGTGGAGGCCCCATAACAGAAGCTTCCACATCGCGGGGCTGGAAACTGGAAGTGTCCTGAGCTAATTCTGCTACCACCATCATCTATTGTACAAGTGATGGCTCCCACTGATTGTCACCGGAAGCTTGTGCCCTTTTCAGGACGGACGATGACAGTGATGTAACATTTGAAACACGGATGATCGGCATGAAAGAAGGAGACTTATGTGGAATGGTTTGGCAGCCATAGTCATAGCTTGATACAGTGTGGAAACAGCCCACACCGGCCAACAATGGCCCAGCTACACTAGTCCCACTTGCCTGCGCTTGATCCATATCCCTCCTAACCTGTGCTATCCATGTCCTTTCCCTTTGTCGTTGCAGGAGGAAGGTCAGGAGAGGAAGGAGGCAGCTTTGTATTACCTTACCGATGCCGCACCTTGTCAGCATTTCTGCCGCCACGCTGCCCACGCCTCCAACGCCCACAACGGCCACGGTAAACTGCCGGATCCTCTGTGTTCAACATCAGGAGAAGGACAGTCAGGCATCACAACAGCCTCTCAACACCCTAACGCAGCACAGCGAGATTCACAAACCAGCTCACCTCATAATCCTCCACAATGCCCATCCGCTTCAGTGCCATCAGCCGGCTAAACCAAACAGAAAAACAGGGAGCCGAGTGAAATAGAGACAGAGAGCAAACGGCACTCAATCACAATACAGATGCTCCTCGGCTAACGATGCTTCGACTCTGCGGTGGTGCAAAGGGCAGTGACCCGTAACGAGCCGCAGATCGCTTCCAGCCACGTGATCAGGTGCATTCAATGCATTTCGACACGATATTTTTGGTTTGCCATGAGTCTCTCGGAACAGAACCCCATCGTAAGTTGAGGAGCACGTGTACTCTAAAAGGGAGACTTACAAATATTAGACTTCAGAGATGCAGCGCGGAAACAGGCCCTTCGGCCCACCGTGTCCGCGCCGACCAGCGATCACCCCGTACACTAACACTATCCCGCAGGCTAGGGACCATTTACAATAGTTTTTACCAAAGCCAATTAACCGACAAACCTGCACGTCTTTGGAGTGTGGGAGGAAACCGGAGCACCCGGAGAAAACCCACATGGTCTCAGGGAGAACATACAAACTCCGTACAGACAGCACCAGGGGTCAGGATTGAACCCAGGACTCTGGTGCTGTTCCTAGTATAATATAGTATTTTGAGGGTTTCTAGTATAACTGACATAGAAAATAGGTGCAGGAGGAGGCCACTCACCCCTTCGAGCCAGCACCGCCATTCAATATGATTACGGCTGATCATCCAGAATCAGTACTCCCTTCTCATCCTTCTAAATTCCAGTGAATATAAGCCCTGGTCAATCCATTCTTTCATCATATGTCAGTCCCGCCATTAGTCCTGGGGATTAACCTGGTGAACCTACGCTGCACTCCCTCAATAGCAAGGACGTCCTTCCTCAAACTAGGAGACCAAAACTGCACACAGTACTCCAGGTGCGGTCCCACCAGGGCCCTGTACAACTGCAGTAGGGCCTCCCTGCTCAAATGACGGGTCAGAACTCAGAGAATATCACCCACTGTAATTTTGTACAATGTTGTCAAATCAGTGAAGAACCCGCTGCAAACATAGAACAGTGCAGCGCATGGACAGGCCCTTCGGCCCACAATGTCGGTGCCAAACATGATGCCGTTAAAGTAATCTCCTCTGCCTGCACGTGATCCACGTCCCTCCATTTTCTTCTCGCCTCAGCTTTAAATGGCCTCCCCTTTATTCTTGGACTGTGAAGGTTTATCAAAGTGGATGGAAGTTGATCCATGTACAAGGGCCGCAGGTTGGGAAGCAATCCCAGTGCTGGCAGCTCCGTTAACTGTGCAGGACAGAGTCCTGGATGCATGGGCACACACTGACAACACACGCACACACTCTGCCACACACACTCACTGTCACACACACTCACACTCTGTCTCACACACACTGTCACACACACACACACTCTCTGTCACACAGTCTCATACACACGCACTCTGTCACACACACACACACACACTGTCTCTCACACACACACACACTCTGTCACTCACACACTGTCTCTCACACACACACTGTCTCACACACACACTCTGTCACACACTGTCTCACACACACACACACACAAACTGTCTCTCACACACACACTGTCACACACTCTGTCACACACACACACACACACTGTCACACACACACACTCTGTCACACACTGTCTCACACTCTCACACACACACACTGTCTCACACACTCACAGTCACACACACACTCTGTCTCACACACTCACTCATACACTGTCACACTCACACACTGTCACACTCACACTCACACACACACTGTCACACTGTCACACACACACTGTCTCACACTCACACACACTGTCACACACTCACTCACACACACACTGTCACACACACTCTGTCTCACACTCACACACACTGTCACACACACACTGTCACACTCACTGTCACACTCACTGTCACACTCACGCACAGACTCTCTCTCTTTGTCAATTTTCAATATTTCAATGTAAACACGTTATTGGCCTGATGAGATACACCGTTATATCGCCAACGTGTAGAACATCACACACATATTTAAAATGCATGAATATAAATACAGGCGCACAATACTCTCTCTCTGTCTGTCTGTCTGTCTGTCTCTGTCTCTGTCACCTGTACGGGTTGGTGTCCGTCACCTCGGCGCTCATTGTCCCCGCGGGCCGCTCCCTACCCGCCACCGCCTCCATCATCGCCGCCGCCGCCTCGTCCCGGTCCCGGTCCCGGTCCCGGTCTCGGTGCGGGTCCCAGCGCCCCCTGGCGTCCCGGTGCCGCAGCGCCCCAGCGCCCCCGCTCCCCCTGGCCCAACGGGACGGTGCCGTGGTGACGTCAGCAACAGAGGGCGGGGCCATGGCGGCGCCACGTGGCGGGTGCCGTCAGCGGGATGAGTCAGAATCCGATTGGTCCGATCCCTCCGGAGTGGGGTGACGTCAGTCGGCCGCCGCAGCCCCTCCTCTTCGTTGCTGCGCGCGTGACGTTATTCCCAGGCAACGGCCACCCTAACAACGTCCCCGAGGAACAGCCACCTAGCAACGCCCCTAGCAACAGCCCCCCTAGCGACGGTCCCCCTAGCAACGTCCCCGAGCAACAGCCCTCTAGCAACGCCTCCCCTAGCGATGGCCCTGAGCTCTTGGATTGGCTGCCGCTTTCCCGCCCACCCGGCCGCCCCGCGTGCCGAGTTGTCCACCCGCCGCCGTGAGGGAGAGACCGGCCTGTGGGGGGAACAGCTCGGACCAGACAGAGTGGACGTGGAGACACCAGCCTGTGGGGGTGGGGGAACGGCCCGGACCAGCCCGGCCCAGACCAGCCCGGACCAGACAGAGTGGACGTGGAGACACCAGCCTGTGGGGGGGGGGGAACGGCCCGGACCAGCCCGGCCCGGACCAGCCCGGCCCAGACAGAGTGGACGTGGAGAGGATGTTTCCACTAGTGGGAGAGTCTAGGACCAGAGGGCACAGCCTCAGAATTAAAGGATGTTCCTTTAGGAAGGAGACGAGGAGGAATTTCTTTAGTCAGAGGGTGGTGAATCTGTGGGATTCTTTGCCACAGACGGTTGTGGAGGCCAAGTCAGTGGATATATTTAAGGCAGAGATAGATTGTTGATTAGTGTGGGTGTCAGGGGTTATAGGGAGAAGGCAGGAGAATGGGGTTAGGAGGGAGAGATAGATCAGCCATAATGCATTTTTTATTTATTTATTTATATAGCGCTTTTCATATACTCAAAGAGCCATGATTGAATGGAGGAGTAGACTCAATGGGCTGAATGGTCTGATTCAGCTCCTATCACTTATTACCTTATGGACTATCGTACCTTCTATATACTGAATTATTAACACGGGCTTTAGCTGGCAGGGACATTGTGGGCCAAAGGGCATCTTCCCGTGCTGTGCTTGTCTCTGTTCATTAGAAACATGGAAAATAGGGCAGGAGTAGGCCATTCGGCCCTTTGAGCCAGCACCGCCATTCAATATGGAGTCACTGCTTCCCCTCTCCATCCCCTCCCCATTCCCAGTTCTCCCACTAGTCTTCCTGTCTCTGACTACATCCTAACTTTGTCCCGCCCCCTCCCCTAACAGAAGGGTCTCGACAAGAAACGTCACCCATTCCTCTCCTGAGATGTTGCCTGACCCGCTGAGTTACTCTAGCATTTTGTGTCTTCCCATTCAATATGATCATGGTTGATCATCCACAATCAGTACCCCATTCCTGCTTTCTCCCCATATCCCTTGATTCCATTAGCCCAAAGAGCTAAATCTAACTCTATCTTGAAAACATCCAGTCAATTGGCCTCCACTGCCTTCTGTGGCAGAGAATTCCACAGATTCACAACTCTGAGTGAAAAGGTTTTTCCTCATCTCGGTGCTATAGGGCTTATTCTTAATCTATGACCCCTGGTTCTAGGCTCCCCCAACATCGGGAACATTTTTCCTGCATCTAGCCTGTCCATGTTCCATGATTCTTCACCTTATGCCTCCAGACATGAGGCAGACTGGCCCAGTTCTCTCCATAAACCTTACTGTTTCTAACCGGGAACCTTCTTCCCGATAGTCGCTGCAAGCCGAGAGCATGGCCATGGTGTTTATTAGCTTAGTTTGTTGTCACGTGTAGTGATTGAGAATGCTCAGCCATGATCACATTGAATGGCGGTGCTGGCTCGAAGGGCCGAATGGCCTCCTCCTGCACCTATTGAAAAACTTTTGTTGCGTGCTAACCAGTCAGCGGAAAGACAATACATGATTACAATCGAGCCGTCCACAGTGCATAGCTACAGGATAAAGGGAATAACGTTTAGTCCAAGACAGAGGCTAGTAAAGTCCGATTAAAGATAGCCCAAGGGTCTCTAATGAGGAAAGTGGGAGGTCAGGACCGCTCTCTAGTTGATGAGAGGACGGTTCAGTTGCCTGATAACAGCTGGGACGAAACTGTCCCTGAATCTGGAGGTGTGCGTTTTCACATTTCTGTACCTTGATGGGAGAGGGAAGAAGAGGGAGTGACCGGGGTGCAACTGGTCCTTGATTATGCTGCTGGCCTTGCCGAGGCAGCGTGAGGTGTAGATGGAGTCAGTGGAAGGGAGGTTAGTTTGTGACATGAAGCAAATACAAAGCATACCGTCTTATAACTAGGAACCTTCTTCCCGATGGTAGCAGCGAGATGAGAGCATGGCCAGGGTGGTGCGGGTCTCTGATGATGCTGGCTGCCTTTTTGAGGCAGCGACTCCTGTAGATGCCTTCAACGGTGGGGAGGTCAGTCCCCGTGATGGACCGGGCAGTACCCACCCCTCTCTGTAGATCCCTGCGATGGTGGGGAGGTCAGTACCCGTGATGGACCGGGCAGTGTTAACCACTCTCTGTAGACCCCTGCGATGGTGGGGAGGTCAGTCCCCGTGATGGACCGGGCAGTACCCACCCCTCTCTGTAGATGCCTTCGATGATGGGGAGGTCAGTACTTGTGATGGACCGGGAAGAATGCCCACCACTCTGTAGATCTCTGTGATGGTGGGGTGGTCAGTACCCATGATGGACCGGGCAGTACCCACCCCTCTCTGTAGATGCCTTCGATGGTGGGGAGGTCAGTATCTGTGATGGACCGGGCAGTGCCCACCACTCTCTGTAATCTCCATTCCTGGGCGTTCGAGTTGCTGAACCAGGCCGTGATGCAGCCGGTCAGTGTGCTCTCCACCACACACCAGCAGAAGATCAAGTGTTCATTGGCACCGAATCTCCTCGATCTTCTACGGAAGCAGACACACAGAGGTTGTGGGTCGCGGCGGTGGAAGGAGCCGTGGGCATCGCGGTGGGCCAGGCCGACCCAGCTTCATCCATCCAGTGCCGCCAGCATTCCGGGCCTTAAAGTAAGAAAATATTAAATTTAAAGTCTGCAGAAGAGTTCTGACCCAAAATGTCACCGATCCTATTTTGCGGTTGTACAAGACGTTGGTGAGACCACATTTAGAATATTGTGTTCAGTTCTGGGGACCATGTTAAAGGAAAGATATTGTCAAGCTTGAAACGGTTCAGAAAAGATTTACGAGGATGTTGCCAGGACTGGAGGGTGTGAGCTACAGGGAGAGGTTGAGTAGGCTGGGTCTCTATTCCATGGAGCGCAGGAGGATGAGGGGAGATCTTATAGAGGTATATAAAATCATGAGAGGAATAGATCGGGTAGATGCACAGAGTCTTTTACCCAGAGTAGGGGAATTGAGGACCAGAGGATACAGGTTCAAGGTGAAGGGGAAAAGATTTAATAGGAATCTGAGGGGTAACATTTTCACACAGAGGGTGGTGGGTGTATGGAACAAGCTGCCAGAGGACGTAGTTGAGGCTGGGACTATCCCATCGTTTAAGAAACAGTTGGACAGGTGCATGGATAGGACAGGTTTGGTGGGATATGGACCAAGTGCAGGCAGGTGGGACTCGAGTGGCTGGGACATTGTTGGCCGGTGTGGGCGAGTTTGGCCGAAGGGCCTGTTTCCACACTGTATCACTCTATGACTCTATCTAGGGATGTGTAAGGTCAGAGAGATGAGATCTCTTGTGGAGATCTCCATGAAGAGAAGGTTCACTAGATTGATCCCTGGGATGGCGGGACTTTCATATGAAGAAAGACTGGATAGACTGGGCTTGTACTCGCTGGAATTTAGAAGACTGAGGGGGGATCTTATAGAAACATATAAAATTCTTACGTGGTTGGAGAGGCTAGATGCGGGAAGATTGTTCCCAATGTTGGGGGAGTCCAGAACCAGGGGTCACAGCTTAAGGATAAGGGGTCACAGCTTTTAGGACCGAGATGAGAAAACATTTCTTCACACAGAGAGTGGTGAGTCTGTGGAATTCTCTGCCACAGAAGGTAGTTGAGGCCAGTTCATTGGCTATATTTAAGAGGGAGTTAGATGTGGCCCTTTTTGCTAAAGGGATTAGGGGGTATGGAGAGAAGGCAGGTAGAGGCTACTGAGTTGAATGATCAGCCATGATCATATTGAATGGCGGTGCAGGCTCGAAGGGCCGAATGGCCTACTCCTGCACCTATTTTCTATGTTTTTATGTTATAACATATTGTGTACTGTTATAGAATCACAGTACGGAACCAGGCCTTTCTGCATGGGCTACTTGAGCTGAAGGACCTGTTTCAATGATGTGGGACTCTATGACTCTGTAACCAGTCCATGCCGACCACAATGCCCAATCTAAGCTACCCCCATTTGCCCGTGTTTGGCCCTTATCCCTCACAACCTTTCCTTTCCATGTACCTGTCCAAGTGTCTTCTAAATGCTGTTATAGTACCTGCCTCAACTACCTCCTCTGGCAGCTCGTTCCATGCACCTACCACACTCTGAGTGAAAAGTGGCCCCTCAGGTTCCTATTGAATCTTTCCCTCTCACCTAGTTGACAGAAGAAGCCCCATGTAAAGATGATGTTATTTACCATCATTATAATGGTCTCCTTTGCTGGTTTGCACTGTGACATTGTTTCTTCAACACTCTTCTCTCCCATTCTCTCCACCATCACCCCTCCCTGCACCCCCACCCTCAACTCCCATGACTTATGGTGACAGGGTGGTGCAGCGGTAGAGTTGCTGTCTCACAACGCCAGAGACCCGGGTTCCATCCCGACTACGGGTGCTGTCTGTAACGGAGTTTGTACGTTCCTTCTGTGACTGCATGGGTTTTCTCCGGGTGCTCCGGTTTCCTCCCACACTCCAAAGACGTGCAGGTTTCATAATAAAGTATCATTCATTCATTCAAGTTAATGGCTTCAGTAAAATTGTAAATTGTCCCTGGTGTCATGAAGTGCTTTGAGAGGCTAGTCCTCTCACACATCAAATCCAGCATCCCTGACTCACTGGACCCACATCAATTTGCATACAGGGCAAATAGATCTACAGAGGACGCCATCTCTCTGGCTCTTCACACTGTCCTGACTCACCTAGAGAGACAGGGCACGTACGTGAGGATGCTATTCATAGACTATAGCTCCGCCTTCAACACGGTCATCCCCACCAAGCTCATCACCAAACTCCACCAGCTAGGCCTTAGCTCGTCATTATGTGACTGGATCCTGGACTTCCTGCTGGAACGACCGCAGGCAGTGAGAATGGGCCCGCACCTGTCCTCCACTATCACCCTGAGTACCGGCACACCACAGGGCTGTGTTCTGAGCCCCATGCTCTACTCCCTCTTCACACACGACTGTGTTCCTGCATTCGACACCAACACCATTGTCAAGTTTGCAGATGACACAACGGTGATCGGGCTGATCACCAACGGGGATGAAACAAACTATAGAGCGGAGGTGCAGAACCTGGCGGACTGGTGCTCGGATAACAACCTGTCCCTAAATACCACCAAGACCAAGGAGCTGATCATCAACTTCCGTAGGTCACATAACGGGGAATATGCCCCGATCTCTATCAATGGGGTCAGTGTGGAGAGAGTGTCCAGCTTCAAGTTTCTGGGCACTCACATTTCGGAGGACCTAACATGGTCCAATAACACTGCTGCGCTGGTCAAGAAGGCACAACAAAGACTGTTCTACTTAAGAACACTGAAAAAGTCTGGTCTACCCCAACAGCTGCTGACGACCTTCTACCGCTGCACCATAGAGAGCATCCTAACGCATGGAATCCCTGTGTGGTACCTCAGCTGCACGGAGGCAGAAAGGAAAGCTCTACAGCGGGTAGTCCATAGAGCTCAGAGGGCCATCGGAACACAGCTACCAGACTTGGAGGGCATCTACAACACACGATGCCTCAGAAAAGCCACCAGCATCCACAAAGACTCTTCACACCCCTGCAACAGTCTGTTCGAACTCCTTCCATCGGGCAGACGATACAAGGCCTTCTATGCCCGCACCTCCAGACTCAGGAACAGCTTCATCCCCAGGGCCATAGCTGCTATGAACCGGTCCTGCTGAGCCGGATGGCCACAACGCATAGATCAACTTGCACTTTACCCTGTCCAAAACTGTTATAACTGTTCGTTTCGTTGGGTTGCTGCTGTCTAAATTACCTAAATTAGTGCATCGTATGGGAGGCGCATTCCCAATCTCGTTGTACCCCTGGGTACAATGACAATAAAGATATATTGTATTGTATTGTATTGTATTGTGTGCTGGGTGATTGCTGGTCGGTGCAGACTCGGTGGGCCGAAGGGCCTATTTCCACGCTGTATCTCTGAAGTCTAAAGGCATCTGGTACTTTTTAAAGATTGTCTTGTAACATAATAGCCCATTGGATTCCACCCTCAGCTTTTCAAATTGTAGGAAACCTCTTGTTTTCTGAGTGGGTTATTTAACAAAAGCAGCGCTGAAATGCTGAGTCAAAAGTGATTAACGGTTTTTGGTAAAAGGAAGTAAGTTGTTAAATTTAATGGTCCCAATTTTATTTGCAGGAAATGTGGCCTATTTTTGTTGTTCCACTGTCTGATCCAGTGTAAAGAAGTGAAGTAAATTGGGCAAGGGTGGAGGGAGAAATCACTTCAAGGCTGGAGTTTAGAAGGATGTGGGGGGACCTCATTGAAACTTACCAAATAGCAAAGATACTGGAGGAACAAGATAGACCACTCGACCCTAAAAACCATAGTATGTCACGGAGCTATTTTAGTAGGCAGAAAAGTGCAGAAACATTTAAAAGGAAAAATAACAAAAATCTGTGAGTTGATAGAAGAGATATATTCTGCATTTAAATGGTATCCTCACACATACTGTTCCCCCACAACACTGATTAAACTGCGAGAAGGATGAGGGGGGACCTCATTGAAACTTACCAAATAGTGAAAGGCCTGGATAGAGTGGATGTGGAGAAGATGTTTCCACTAGTGGGAGAGTCTGGGATCAGAGGCCGGAGCCTCAGAATAGAAGGATATACCTTTAGAAAGATGAGGAGTTTCTTTAGTCAGAGGGTGGTGATCAGTCCTCCACAGACGGGGGCCACCAATGGATATTGTTAAGGTGGACACTGACAGATGTTTGATTAGTAAGGGTATCAGGGGTTATGGAGTGAATCCAGGAGAATGGGGTTGAGAGGGAAAAATGGATCAGCCATGATTGAGTGGCAGAGTAGACTCGATGGGCTGAACGGCCTTCTTCTGCTCCCTGAACTTATGAACTTTCTGATGTGGAGGGTCCACCATCTTGCCTGTGTTCCAGGCTGGGTGCACCGGTGGCAGGGGGGGGCTTTTTCACAGGCAGGATGCCACAGGTCAGTGCAGAGAGGGGCAGAAACACTGGAGACACACAGTCATTGCACCAGTGAGTCTGGGATGGGCTTTAAATTAATGATGCATAGAAAAATAGGTGCAGGAGTAGGCCATTTAGCCCTTCGAGCTAGCACTGCTATTCAATATGATCATGGCTGATCATCCACAATCAGTAACCCGTGCCTGCCTTCTCCCCATATCCCTTGATTCCGCTAGCTCCTCGAGCTCTATCTAACTCTCTCTTAAATCCATCCAGTGATTTGGCCTCCACTGCCCTCTGTGGCAGAGAATTCCACAAATTCACAACTCTCTAGGTGAAAAAGTTTCTTCTCGGATTCTGTAATTCTGAAAGCATTGCAGGTATAACGTTTTGTACTGTATATATGACTTATGTATGTCGAGGTTTATCAAGTGAAATTTGTATGTGTTATGCTGACAATGTTTGTTTAGGGTCAGAGGTCAAACATGACTGGTCACGTGTGTGACCTCACACGGAAGCATTTTTTTCATAACTCAGTTTTATCTCAAACTCTGTGAATTTAAAAAAGCTAGAATGTTCATATTTTTAGCAGACATGCATCATAGTTCCGTAGGTAGGAAAATAGCAATGAATAGGATTAATCTCTTGCAAGAATTTTTTTATGTATTACTTTATGACATTCTTGCCATAGAGGGAGTACAGAGAAGGTTCACCAGATTGATTCCTGGGATGGCAGGACTTTCATATGAAGAAAGACTGGATAGACTCGGCTTGTACTCGCTGGAATTTAGAAGATTGAGGGGGGATCTTATAGAAACTTACAAAATTCTTAAGGGGTTGGACAGGCTAGATGCGGGAAGATTGTTCCCGATGTTGGGGAAGTCCAGAACAAGGGGTCACAGTTTAAGGATAAGGGGGAAGTCTTTTAGGACCGAGATGAGAAAGTTTTTTTTCGCACAGAGAGTGGTGAATCTGTGGAATTCTCTGCCACAGAAGGTAGTTGAGGCCAGTTCATTGGCTATATTTAAGAGGAAGTTAGATTTGGCCCTTGTGGCTAAAGGGATCAGGGGGTATGGAGAGAAGGCAGGTACAGGATACTGAGTTGGATGATCAGCCATGATCATATTGAATGGCGGTGCAGGCTCGAAGGGCCGAATGGCCTACTGCTGCACCTATTTTCTATGTTTATATGTTTATGTGATGACGTCTGGTCACGTGTGTGACATTTTGGTTCACTTTCCAAAGAATGGCCCATTAACTCCAGCCTACCAAGCAGCCTTGACCCATGTTAGTTCACCTACCGCCACAACAGGTCCACATACAAATCCATTGCCCTAGCCCTACACTCATCCCCGGAACACCTGGGTAAGAGAGAAACCTACGCCAGACTTCTTTCTATTCATAGACTACAGCTCTGCTTTTAACACCATCATCCCATCCAAACTCATCTGCACCTCGGACTTCAGATATAACTCCGTCTCCTGCCACCTGCAGAGGTTTTCAGATGACTCCTGCAATTGTGGGCTGCATGGGTGAGGGGAAGGAAGCTGAATACAGAGTTGTCGTCAACGACTTTGTTGAGTGGTGTGGGCTGAATCACCTGCAGCTCAACACCGACAAGACTAAGGAGTTGGTGGTGAAGTTTAGAAGGAGAGGAACACCCCTGTCCCCTGTCTCCATCAATGGTGTGGATGTGCAGTTTACCAGGGAGTACAAATACCTGGGAGTGTACCTGGACAGTAAACTGGACTGGTCCAGGAACGCTGAGGTCCTGTACAAGAAGGGACAGAGCCGGCTGTACTTTCTGAAAAGGCTCTGCTCCTTCAACATCTGCAGTGAAATGCTGCAGATGTTCTACCAGTCGGTGGTAGCCAGTGCCATCTTCTTCGTTGCCCTGTGCTGGGGCTGTGCTGTGCCAATAGGATCAACAAGCTCATCAGGAAGGCTGGCTCTGTCCTGGGGGCGGAGCTGGATTCACGGGAGGTGGTCTTGGAGGGAAGGATGCTCCTCAAACTGTGGAGCATCCTGGACAATACAGCTCACCCCCTCCATGACACACTGGTCAACCTGAGGAGCACCTTCAGCAACAGACTGGTTCCACCAAGATGCAGCGCAGAACGCCACAGGAGATCCTTCTTCCCTGTGGCTATCAAACTGTACAACTCCTCCCCCTTCTGTCGTGGGTTAGACCCCCCTCCCCCCAATCTTTGCACATCCCTCAAGCCTTCCCACTCGTCACTTTAATTTCATGTTTCGTGATTTTTTATGTATTTTGTGTTTTAATGACTGTTGGCAGATCAATTTCCCTCCTGGGATAAATAAATGTCTATCGTATCATATCGTAAAGGTCCTCTACGATAATCCTCCACACTGGTGCTCCGCATGGATGCGTTGTCAATCCCCTTCTTCACTCCTTGTACACCCACGATTACGCAGCCATGTACAAACCTAACTCAATCCACAAATTCCCAGACACCACCACCATATCAAACAATGATGAGACAGAGTACAGGAAGGAGATTGAAACTTGTGTCCTGGTGTCAAGGCAACAACCTTTCACTCATTGTCAGCAAGACAAAGGAGATGGTGATGGACCTCAGGAAGTGAAGCGGTGCACATGCCCCAGTTTGCAGTGACGGTGCCCAAGTAGAGATGGTTGAAAACTTCAAATTCCTAGGAGTCAACATCACCAACAACTTCTCCTGGACCACCCATATTGAAGCTATAAGCATGAAAGCACAGCAACCTTAGAAGGCTTAGGAAGTTCGACATGTCCCCAACAACTCTCACCAAACT
Source organism: Rhinoraja longicauda (assembly GCF_053455715.1). Taxonomy (NCBI): domain Eukaryota; kingdom Metazoa; phylum Chordata; class Chondrichthyes; order Rajiformes; family Arhynchobatidae; genus Rhinoraja; species Rhinoraja longicauda. The sequence continues at coordinate 1,303,700 of NC_135954.1, read as the reverse complement.
CAACAGATGCCCCGTAGAAAGCATTTTATCAGGATGCATCACAGCTTGGTTTGGGAACAGCCCCATCCAAGACCGCAAGAAATTGCAATGAGTTGTGGACGCAGCCCAGACCATCACACAAACCAACCTCCCTTCTATTGACTCCATCTACACCTCACGCTGCCTCGGCAAGGCCAGCAGCCCAGACCATCACACAAACCAACCTCCCTTCCACTGACTCCATCTACACCTCACGCTGCCTCGGCAAGGTCAGCAACATAATCAAGGACCAGTCTCACCCCGGCCACTCCCTCTTCTCCCCTCTCCCATCGGGCAAAAGGTACAGAAGTGTGAAAACGCACACCTCCAGATTCAGGGACAGTTTCTTTCCAGCTGTTATCAGGCAACTGAACCATCCTACCACAACCAGAGAGCGGTCCTGAATCTACCCCATTGGTTACTCCTGGTCTAGTTGGTGCAGTGTGTTTCCTGCAGGATGTGGGAAGGTAGGGACCGCTGGAGCTTCTGGGAGCTACACCTGCAGGAACTGTGTGCAGGTGCAGCTCCTGAATTGACATGTTGTGGAGTTGGAGAAGCAGCTGGATGACCTCAGGGCCATCCGGGAATACGAGAGTTTCCTGGACAGGACCTACTGTGAGGCTGTCACGCCAAGGATCCAGGTCGAGCGAAGGTGGGAGACCGTTTCAAAGGGGAGTAAACATGGACTCCAGGAGGCTGTGCCTAATGCAAGCAGGTACACCCTCTTGGGAGTTGTCGGGGCAGAAGACGCTTCCAGTCTGAGGGGCGGACAGGTCGGTGGCTCTAATCCTGGCAAGGAGACTCAACCGGTGAGACCGACATCGGGCAGAGCCATAGTAGTAGGTGACTCCATTGTCCGAGGTACGGACAGGAGATTCTGTGGTGGCAGGCGGGACTCGAGGATGGTCTGTTGCCTCCCTGGTGCCAGGGTTCAAGACATCACAGAGCGGCTTCAGAACATCCTAGCGAGGGAAGGCGATCAACCGGAAGTAGTTGTGCACGTGGGCACGAACGATGTCGGGAGGAAGAGGAAGGAAGTACTGCAACGTGAGTTTAAAGAGTTAGGAAGAAGACTGAGAAGCAGGACTTTGAGGGTGGTTATCTCTGGATTGCTTCCTGTACCTCGTGCTAGTGAGGGCAGGAACAGGGAGATCGGGGATATGAATGTATGGCTGAGGGGCTGGTGCAGGGAGCAGGGATTTAGATTTCTAGACCACTGGGATCTCTTCTGGGGTATGGGTGACCTGTACAAATGGGACGGGTTACACCTTAACAGCAGCGGGACCAACGTTCTGGCAGGCAGGTTTGCTAGTGCTACAAGTGTGGGTTTAAACTAAGTAATGGGGGGGAGGGGTTGACAAATTGGGACTATAAAGGGGAAGCGAATACAGGAAAAATTGCAAAAGACTCCCAAATAAATGGGAAGGAAAGTTCTAGATGGGATAAGAGAGTAATGTCAGGGCCAATTGTGACTGTGACCGGTGTGAGAGGGGAGGTGAATACCGAAGTTAAAGTGTTACATTTGAATGCGCAAAGTATAAAAAATAAAGTGGATGAGCTTGAGGCTCAGTTAGACATTGGCAAGTATGATGTTGTGGGAATTACAGAGACATGGCTACCAGGGATGGGAGCTGAATATTCAGGGGTAGACGACCTATCAAAAAGACAGACAGGTGGGCAGAGGGGGTGGGGTCGCTCTATTGGTAAGGAATGATATTCAGTCCATGCAACGGGTGACATAGAATCAGGAGATGTAGAATCAGTATGGATAGAGATGAGGAATTGTAAGGGTAAAAAGACCCTAATGGGAGTTATCTACAGGCCCCCAAACAGTAGCCTCGACATAGGGTGCAAGTTGAATCAAGAGTTAAAATTGGCATGTTGCAAATATAATGCTACGGTGGTTATGGGAGATTTCAACATGCAGGTAGACTGGGAAAATCAGGTTGGTAATGGACCCCAGGAAAGAGAGTTTGTGGTGTGTCTCCGAGATGGATTCTTAGAGCAGCTTGTACTGGAGCCTACCAGGGAGAAGGCAATTCTGGATTTAGTGTTGTGTAATGAACCTGATCTGATAAGGGGACTAGAGGTAAAAGAGCCATTAGGAGGCAGTGACCACAATATGATAAGTTTTAATCTACAATTTGAGAGGGAGAAGGGAAAATCAGAAGTGTCAGTATTACAGTATAGCAAAGGGGATTACAGAGGCATCAGGCAGGAGCTGGCCAGAATTGACTAGAAGGAGGCCCTAGGAGGGAAGACGGTGGAACAGCAATGGCAGGTATTCCTGGGAATAATGCAGAAGGTGCAGGATCAATTTATCCCAAAGAGGAGGAAAGATTCTAAGGGGAGTAAGAGGCACCCGTGGCTGACAAGGGAAGTCAAGGACAGTATAAAAATAAAAGACAATAGACAATAGACAATAGACAATAGGTGCAGGAGTAGGCCATTCAGCCCTTCGAGCCAGCACCGCCATTCAATGCGATCATGGCTGATCACTCTCAATCAGTACCCCGTTCCTGCCTTCTCCCCATACCCCCTAACTCCGCTATCCTTAAGAGCTCTATCCAGCTCTCTTGAAAGCATCCAACGAACTGGCCTCCACTGCCTTCTGAGGCAGAGAATTCCACACCTTCACCACCCTCTGACTGAAAAAGTTCTTCCTCATCTCCGTTCTAAATGGCCTACCCCTTATTCTTAAACTGTGGCCCCTTGTTCTGGACTCCCCCAACATTGGGAACATGTTATCTGCCTCTAATGTGTCCAATCCCCTAATTATCTTATATGTTTCAATAAGATCCCCCTCATCCTTCTAAATTCCAGTGTATACAAGCCCAATCGCTCCAGCCTTTCAACATACGACAGTCCCGCCATTCCGGGAATTAACCTGGTGAACCTACGCTGCACGCCCTCCATAGCAAGAAGTATAACATAGCAAAGAAGAGTGGGAAGCCAAGGGTATTGGGACTCTTTTAAAGAGCAACAGAAGATAACTAAAAAGGCAATACGGGGAGAAAAGATGAGTTACGAAGGTAAGCTAGCCAATAATATAAAGGAGAATAAAAGCTTCTTTAGGTACGTGAAGAGGAAAAAAATAGTTATGGCAAATGTGGGTCCCTTGAAGGCAGAAGCAGGTGAATTTATTATGGGGAACAAGGAAATGTCAGACGAGTTGAACCGGTACTTTGGATCTGTCTTCACTCAGGAAGACACAAACAATCTCCCGGATGTTCTAGTGGCCAGAGATCCTAGGGTGACGGAGGAACTGAAGGAAATTCACATTAGCCAGGAAATGGTGTTGGGTAGACTGATGGGACTGAAGGCTGATAAATCCCCAGGGCCTGATGGTCTGCATCCCAGGGTACTTAAGGAAGTGGCTCTAGAAATCGTGGACGCATTGGTGATCATTTTCCAATGTTCTAAAGATTCAGGATCAGTTCCTATGGATTGGAGGGTAGCTAATGTTATCCCATTTTTTTGAGAAAGGAGGGAGAGAGAAAATGGGAAATTATAGACCAGTTAGCCTGACATCAGTGGTGGGGAAGATGCTGGAGTTAATTATAAAAGAAGAAATTGCGGAGCATTTGGATAGCAGTAACAGGATCATTCCAAATCAGCATGGATTTACGAAGGGGAAGTCATGCTTGACTAATCTTCTGGAATTTTTTGAAGATGTAACTAGGAAAATGGACAAGGGAGAGCCAGTGGATGTAGTGTACCTGGACTTTCCGCATAGGAGATTAGTGGGCAAAATTAGAGCACATGGTATTGGGGGTAGGGTACTGACATGTATAGAAAATTGGTTGGCAGACAGGAAACAAAGAGAAGGGATTAATGGGTCCCTTTCAGAATGGCAGGCAGTGACTAGTGGGGTACCGCAAGGCTCGGTGCTGGGACCGCAGCTATTTACAATATACATTAATGATTTAGATGAAGGAATTAAAAGTAACATTAGCAAATTTGTGGATGACACAAAGCTGGGTGGTACTGTGAACTGTGAGGAGGATGCTATGAGGATGCAGGGTGACTTGGACAGGTTGTGTGAGTGGGCGGATGCATGGCAGATGCAGTTTAATGTGGATAAATGTGAGATTATCCACATTGGTGGAAAGAACAGGAAGGCAGATTATTATCTGAATGGTGTCAAGTTAGGACATGGGGAAGTACAAAGAGATCTGGGTGTCCTTGTTCACCAGTCACCTAAAGTTAGCATGCAGGTACAGCAGAAAGTGAAGAAAGCTAAGGGCATGTTGGCCTTTATGACAAGAGGAGTTGAGTATAGGAGCAACGAGGTCCTTCTGCAGTTGTATCGGGCCCTGGTGAGACCGCACCTGGAGTACTGTGTGCAGTTTTGATCTCCAAATTTGAGGAAGGATATTCTTGCTATTGAGGGCGTGCAGCGTAGGTTCACTAGGTTAATTCCCGGAATGGCGGGACTGTCATATGTTGAAAGACTGGAGTGACTAGGCTTGTATACGCTGGAATTTAGAAGGATGAGAGGGGATCTTATTGAAACTTCTAAGATTATTAAGGGATTGGACACGTTAGAGGCAGGAAACATGTTCCCAATGTTGGGGGAGTTCAGAACCAGGGGCCACAGTTTAAGAATAAGGGGTCGGCCATTTAGAATGGAGAGGAAGAAATACTTTTTCACAGAGAGTAGTAAATCTGTGGAATTCTCTGCCTTAGAAGGCAGTGGAGGCCAATTCTCTGGATGCTTTCAAGAGAGAGCTAGATAGAGCTCTTAAGGGGTAGGAATAAACGGGTCCTTTTCAGAATGGCAGGCAGTGACTAGTGGGGTACCGCAAGGCTCAGTGCTGGGACCCCAGCTATTTACAATATATATTAATGATTTGGACGAGGGAATTGAATGCAACATCTCCAAGTTTGCGGATGACACGAAGCTGGGGGGCAGTGTTAGCTGTGAGGAGGATGCTAGGAGGCTGCAACGTGACTTGGATAGGTTAGGTGAGTGGGCAAATGCATGGCAGATGCAGTATAATGTGGATAAATGTGAGGTTATCCACTTTGGTGGCAAGAACAGGAAAGCAGACTATTATCTGAATGGTGGCCGATTAGGAGAAGGGGAGATGCAACGAGACCTGGGTGTCGTGGTGCACCAGTCATTGAAAGTAGGCATGCAGGTGCAGCAGGCAGTGAAGAAAGCGAATGGTATGTTGGCATTCATAGCGAGGGAATTTGAGTATAGGAGCAGGGAGGTTCTGCTGCAGTTGTACAGGGCATTGGTGAGACCACACCTGGAGTATTGCGTACAGTTTTGGTCTCCTAATCTGAGGAAAGACATTCTTGCCATGGAGGGAGTACAGAGAAGGTTCACCAGATTGATCCCTGGGATGGCAGGACTTTCATATGAAGAAAGACTGGATAGACTCGGCTTGTACTCGCTGGAATTTAGAAGATTGAGGGGGGATCTTATAGAAACTTACAAAATTCTTAAGGGGTTGGACAGGCTAGATGCAGGAAGATTGTTCCCGATGTTGGGGAAGTCCAGAACAAGGGGTCACAGTTTAAGGATAAGGGGGAAGTCTTTTAGGACCGAGATGAGAAAGTTTTTTTTCACACAGAGAGTGGTGAATCTGTGGAATTCTTTGCCACAGAAGGTAGTTGAGGCCAGTTCATTGGCTATATTTAAGAGGGAGTTAGATGTGGCCCTTGTGGCTAAAGGGATCAGGGGGTATGGAGAGAAGGCAGGTACGGGATACTGAGTTGGATGATCAGCCATGATCATATTGAATGGCGGTGCAGGCTCGAAGGGCCGAATGGCCTACTCCTGCACCTATTTTCTATGTTTCTATGTTTCTATGTTAAAGATAGAGGAGTCAGTGGGTATGGGGAGAATGCAGGAACGGGGTACTGATTGTGAATGATCAACCATGATCACATTGAATGGCGGTGCTGGCTCGAAGGGACGAATGGCCTCCTTCTGCACCTATTGTCTATTGTCTATTTTGAGGCTGTGCCCTCTGGTCCTAGACTCTTCCAATAGTGGAAACATCCTCCCCTCATCCACTCTCTCCAGGCCTTTCACTAAGTGAAAGGTAAGTTTCAATGAGGTCCCTCCTCATCCTTCTAAACTCCAGTGAGCACACGCCCAGTGCCGTCAAACACTCATCATATGTTAACCTGTTAAATCATATGTTAAATTAGTCTGAAGAAGGGTCCCAACCCAAAACGTTGCTATCCATGTTCTCCCGAGATGCTGAGTTACCCCAGCACCCTGTGTCTTTCTTTGGTATTGAGGGCGTGCAGCGTAGGTTCACTAGGTTAATTCCCGGATTGGCGGGACTGTCGTATGTTGAAAGGTTGGAGCAATTAGGCTTGTATACACTGGAATATAGAAGGATGAGGGGGGATCTTATTGAAACATATAAGATAATTAGGGGATTGGACACATTAGAGGCAGGAAACATGTTCCCAATGTTGGGGGAGTCCAGAACAAGGGGCCACAGTTTAATAATAAGGGGTAGGCCATTTAGAACGGAGATGAGGAAGAACTTTTTCAGTCAGAGAGTGGTGAAGGTGTGGAATTCTCTGCCTCAGAAGGCAGTGGAGGCCAGTTCGTTGGATGCTTTCAAGAGAGAGCTGGATAGAGCTCTTAAGGACAGCGGAGTGAGGGGGTATGGGGAGAAGGCAGGAACGGGGTACTGATTGAGAGTGATCAGCCATGATCGCATTGAATGGCGGTGCTGGCTCGAAGGGACGAATGGCCTCCTCCTGCACCTATTGTCTATTGTCTATTTTGAGGCTGTGCCTTCTGGTCCTAGACTCTCCCACTAGTGGAAACATCCTCCCCTCATCCACTTTATCCAGGCCTTTCACTAAGTGAAAGGTAAGTTTCAATGAGGTCCCCCCTCATCCTTCTAAACTCCAGTGAGCACACGCCCAGTGCCACCAAACACTCATCATATGTTAAATTAGTCTGAAGAAGGGTCCCAACCCAAAACGTTGCTATCCATGTTCCCCCGAGATGCTGAGTTACCCCAGCACTCTGTGTCTTTCTTTGGTATAAACCAGCAACTGCAGTTTCTTGCTGCAGGTGCATCAGACTTTCTGGCATCTGGTGGTTTTACGTCTCCTTTAATCTGGACAAAATGACGAGAGCACACTTAAAATTTCCCCGGAAGTCCCTTTGGAAATGTAGCGCCGAGCCGGGTGAGGCGGCTGATCTCGATCTCATCGAGGGGTTGTATTTGACCCCTGCGGACGAGGCTCTGGAACTCCGGCCCTGCTGGAGCCGGCAGATCCATTGCCACAGCCAATGTCCACACCGACATTGTGGGCCGGGATCTCGGCCCCCTGAGGCCGTGACCTCTGTTGGTCCGGCAGAATTTATCACGCAAGGCTCTGGAACTAAGGGTGCCAGAAAATCAGCAGTGGACCTGCATTACATTACAGCAAAATAAATGCTTGTCGAGTCTCATGTAAAGCTGCATGTAACACAAATGGGCAGCAGATGGCATTCAGTACTTGTGGTATCTTGTTGTTCTTGAATTCTGGAGACTGGGTGTTAAATGGTGTTGCTGAAACAACATTCCACATTCCACCAGCTTCCACATTCACTGAGATCTTCTGAGGAAGTTGCTGAGTCTTACAGCATGGAAACAGGTCGTTTGGCCAGACCAGTGTCCACCCGTTCACATCTACAGAACGATTAGAGGGAATTACGAGGATGTTGCCAGGACTAGAGGGCGTGAGCTATAGGGAGAGCTTGAGTAGGCTGGGTCTCTATTCCATGGAGCGCAGGAGGATGAGGGGTGATCTTATAGAGGTATACCAAATCGTGAGAGGAATAGATCGGGTAGATGCACAGAGTCTTTTAACCAGAGTAGGGGAATCGAGGACCAGAGGACATAAGTTCAAGGTGAAGGGGAAAAGATATAATAGGAATCCGATAGGTAACTTTTTCACGCAGAGGGTGGTGGGTGTATGGAACAAGCTGCCAGAGGAGGTAGTTGAGGCTGGGACTATCCCATCGTATAAGAAACAGTTGGACAGGTACATGGATAGGACAGGTTTGGTGGGATATGGACCAAGCGCAGGCAGGTGGGACTGGTGTATTTGGGACATTGTTGGCCGGTGTGAGCGAGTTGGGCCAAAGGGCCTGTTTCCACACTGTATCACTCTATGATTCTATGACTTTATGACTAGAGGGTTTCAGCTACAGGGAGTGGTTGGACAGACTTGGATTGGTTTCTCTGGAATGCAGGAGGTTGCGGGAAGACCTGACAGGTTTATTAAATTGCGAGAGGCATAGATCAGGGAGACGGTCAGAACCTTTATCCCAGGGTGGAGATGTCCAACACTGGAGGGTGCAGGTTTAAGGTGAGAGGGGCAAAGTTTAAAGGAGGTGTGTGGGGCAAGTGTTTTACACAGAGGGGGGTGGGGGCCTGGAACGTGCTGCCAGGGGTGGGGGTGGAGGCAGATACGATAGTGGTGTTTAAGAGGCTTTTGGACAGGCACATGGATATGGAGGGAATGGAGGGATAGGTTTAGTTGTAAGAAATATTTGTCAATTTTGTATTTTGGTGCTGGGTGTTTTGTTATAGTTTGATGTGTAAATACTATTTTAAATAACTGTTTGCATTTAAATAAGGGTAGAAAGGGCATGTTGGTCAGCAACATGAAATTACTATATTACAATTCTGATCCAGGATAAAGTCAATCCACCCCATCCCCTGCACCAAACGATTAACTATATCCTGGATCAGGATTGTAATTTGGTAATTTGATGTTTAGTTGTAAGAGATATTTGCCCCATCTACACTAGTCCCACCTGCCCGCATTTGTCTGTCTGTCTGTCTGTCTGTCTGTCTGTCTGTCTGTCTGTCTGTCTGTCTGTCTGTCTGTCTGTCTGTCTGTCTGTCTGTCTGTCTGTCTGTCTGTCTGTCTGTCTGTCTGTCTGTCTGTCTGTCTGTCTGTCTGTCTGTCTGTCTGTCTGTCTGTCTGTCTGTCTGTCTGTCTGTCTGTCTGTCTGTCTGTCTGTCTGTCTGTCTGTCTGTCTGTCTGTCTGTCTGTCTGTCTGTCTGTCTGTCTGTCTGTCTGTCTGTCTGTCTGTCTGTCTGTCTGTCTGTCTGTCTGTCTGTCTGTCTGTCTGTCTGTCTGTCTGTCTGTCTGTCTGTCTGTCTGTCTGTCTGTCTGTCTGTCTGTCTGTCTGTCTGTCTGTCTGTCTGTCTGTCTGTCTGTCTGTCTGTCTGTCTGTCTGTCTGTCTGTCTGTCTGTCTGTCTGTCTGTCTGTCTGTCTGTCTGTCTGTCTGTCTGTCTGTCTGTCTGTCTGTCTGTCTGTCTGTCTGTCTGTCTGTCTGTCTGTCTGTCTGTCTGTCTGTCTGTCTGTCTGTCTGTCTGTCTGTCTGTCTGTCTGTCTGTCTGTCTGTCTGTCTGTCTGTCTGTCTGTCTGTCTGTCTGTCTGTCTGTCTGTCTGTCTGTCTGTCTGTCTGTCTGTCTGTCTGTCTGTCTGTCTGTCTGTCTGTCTGTCTGTCTGTCTGTCTGTCTGTCTGTCTGTCTGTCTGTCTGTCTGTCTGTCTGTCTGTCTGTCTGTCTGTCTGTCTGTCTGTCTGTCTGTCTGTCTGTCTGTCTGTCTGTCTGTCCTTCCCTTCCTTCCTTCCTTCCTTCCTTATATTTGTTCTGGAAAGACAGCCAAAGCGGTACCCGATAGCACAACAATTTCAGGCCCACCCTACCCACCATTCCCCCGCGGTCTCAATAAATCACATTTTGTTACTTTTAAAAAACAATTAACTTAATAAACTTTTATAAATAAGCTCCCTCCCCCCACCCACCCCCCCCGCAGGGAGGACCAGTGCCCGTCCCGGCGTGGCCCGAGCCTGACCTTCCTCCCATGGTGCAGTGTGGCGGCAGAGGGTCAAACAAGATGGTCATTGCCGCCGACCTGCCGCTGCAGGAGAGGTTTCCACCTAATGGCCGTCTCTGGCTGTGCGATGGTCACCCGGGGCCGACGTGAGTGCCTCCCTCTCCCCTTCCCTGACCCCCCTCGCCCGCCTACGGCCCTGAAGGACACTACCCGGCTGGCAACGGGACCATGGGTCGTCAGTTGGGGGAGGGTTACGATAGTACCTGCCTCAACTACCTCCTGTAGCAGCTCGTTCCATACACCCACCACCCTTTGTGTACAAAAGTTACCCCTCAGGTTCCTAGTAAATCTTCCCCCCCCCCCCCTTCACCTTTAATCGCTACTCAGACATTTCCCTCAGTTTGACATTCTCACCCGGTGAAAAAGGTTCTGAACTCAGCGGGTCAAGCAGCATCTATGGAGGGAAATAGGCAGCCGATGTTTCATGCCAGTACCCTGCTTCAGACTAAATCATCAATACAAGCTGTAATCGACACAGATATTGTGCGACGAAGGATCTGTTCCTGTGCTGCACTTTTCAATGTTCCAAAACTCTTTACAGCCCTTTGAAAAAGTCAAACGGCATGTTGGAAGTTCAGTAAATCACAGAGTCGAACTGCATGGAAATGGGCCCTTTGGTTCATCTCAGCCATGCTGACCAAGATGCCCATCTAAGCTAGTCCCACATGCTCACATTTGGCCAATATCCCACAAAACATGTCCTATCCATGTACCTGTCCAAATTTATTTTAAATGTTGTATTGTACCTGCCTCAACTACATCCTCTGGCAGCTCATTCCATACACCCATCACCCTCTGTGTGGAAAAATGTTGCCTCTCGGGTTCCAATAAATCTTTCGCCTCTCACTATGTCCTCTGGTTTTGGATTCACATATCCTCGGAAAAAGCACAGTGCAGTTAGTAGAGCTGCTGCCTTACCGCGCCAGAGACATAGAAACATAGGTGCAGGAGGAGGCCATTCGGCCCTTCAAGCCATTCAATATGATTATGGCTGATTATCCACAATCAGTACCCCATCCCTGCTTTCTCCCCATATCCCTTGATTCCTTTAGCCCTAAGAGGTCTATCTAACTCTCTCTTGAAAATATCCAGTAAATTGGCCTCCACTGCCTTCTGTGGCAGAGAATTCCACAGATTCACAACTCTCTGTGAGAATTTTTTCCGCATCTTAGTCCTAAATGGCCTCCCCTTTATTCTTAGACTGTAGCCACTGGTTCTGGACCTGGACCTGGGTTTGATCCTGACCTCAGGTGCTGTCTGTGTGGAGTTTGCACCTTCTCCCTATGACCACGTGGGTTTCCTCCCACATCACGAATACGTACGGTTGGTAGGTTATTTGGCACTCTGTAAATTGCCCCGTAGTGTGTAGGGAGTGGATGAGAAAGTGGGATAACATAGAACTGGTGTGAACGGGTGATCGGTGGTCGATGTGGACTCGGTGGGCCGAAGGGCCTGTTTCCAAATCTTTAAAATAAACTAAGCTCGGTGCATTCACCCTGTCAATTCCCCTCACGATTTTATGAGAAAATAAATGAGAGAATTTGGAAAATAAACCCCAGCCAGACGCACATTATGGGCTGAGCCATAAACAAGACGTTATAATGACAGTGAATTCTGGGCAGGAAGCAACCCACACTATCGGAACCTGTCTCCATGGATCTGAAGCTTATTCAACAACACCCAGAGTCTGGGCGGTGGGCCAACTCAGGGCAATGAACTACAGATGCTGGAGATTTGAAATAAAGCTGAAAATGCTGGAAGTACTTGGCAGGAGAGCAAAAAACCAGAGCCAACATTTCAGGTTGATCAGAACTGGGTTAAATATAAGATTTTGGTCAGGTCGCATTTGGAGTATTGGGTGCAGGTCTGGTCGCCCCCAGTACAGGAAGGATGTGGGGGCTTTGGAGAGGAGGTTTACCAGAACGCTGCCTGGATTAGAGGGTTTCAGCTGCAGGGAGAAATTGGAGAGGGTGTAATATAGAAAATAAGTGCAGGAGCAGGCCAATCGGCCCTTCGAGCCAACACCGCTATTCAATATGATCATGGTTGATCATCCACGATCAGTACCCTGTTCCGGCTTTCTCCCCATATCCCTTGATTCCCTGAGCCCTAAGCTAAATCTAACTCTCTCTTGAAAACATCCAGTGAAACGGCCTCCACTGCCATCTGTGGCAGAGAATTCCACGGATTCACAACTCTCTGTGAGAATTTTTTCCTCATCTTAGTCCTAAATGGCCTCCCCTTATTCTTAGACCGTGGCCCCTGGTTCTGGACCTGGACCTGGGTTTGATCCTGACCTCGGGTGCTGTCTGTGTGGAGTTTGCACTTTCTCCCTATGACCACATGGGTTTTCTCCCACATCACGAATACGTACGGTTGGTAGGTTATTTGGCACTCTGTAAATTGCCCCGTAGTGTGTAGGGAGTGGATGAGAAAGTGGGATAACATAGAACTGGTGTGAACGGGTGATCGGTGGTCGATGTGGACTCGGTGGGTCGAAGGGCCTGTTTCCAAATCTTTAAAATAAACTAAGCTCGGTGCATTCACCCTGTCAATTCTCTCCCTAGATGCTGCCTGACAGCCTGAGTTACTCCAGCACTCTGTGAAACGTCACCTATCCATGTTCTCCACAGATGCTGCCTGACCCGCTGAGTTACTCCAGCACTCTGTGAAACGTCACCTATCCATGTTCTCCACAGATGCTGCCTGACCCGCTGAGTTACTCCAGCATTTTGAGTCTACCTTCGATTTTAACCAGCATCTGCAGTTTTTCTTCGACAGATTATCTTGTTAGTTAGTTGGTTTAGTTCATTGTCACGTGTACTAAAGTACAGTGAAAAGCTTTTTGAAAGCAGTGAAAAGATTTGGGAGAAGTATATAAAATGATGAGAGGCACAGATCAGGTAGACAGTGAGAACCTTTTTACCAGCGTGGAGATGTCCAACACAAGAGGGCATAGCTCTAAGGTGAAAGGGGCAAAGTTTAAAGGAGGTGTGCGGGGCATGTTTTTTACACAGAGGGGGGTGGGTGCCTGGAATGCGCTGCCAGGGGTGGTGATGGAGACAAATACATTATTGGCATTTAAGAGGCTTTTAGATAGGCAGCTGGAAGTGCAGGAAATGGAGGGGCATGGATCATGTATGATCCATATCTCTCCAGTGGTGCTGGCTTGAAGGGCCAAATGGCCTCCTCCTGCACCCATTTTCTATGTACAGGCAGATGAGATCAAGGGTGGCGCAGCGGTAGAGTTGCTGCCTTACAGCGAATGCAGCGTCGGAGACTCAGGTTCCATCCCGACTACGGGTGCTGTCTGTACGGAGTTTGTACGTTCCCCCCGTGACCTGCATGGGTTTTCTCCGAGATCTTCGGTTTCCTCCCACACTCCAAAGACGTACAGGTTTGTAGGTTAATTGGCTTGGTAAATGTAAAAATTGTCCCTAGTGAGTGTAGGATAGTGTTAATGTGCGGGGATCGCTGGTCGGCGCGGACTCGGTGGGCCGAAAGGGCCTGTTTTCTCGCTGTATCTCTAAACTAAACTGAATCAGTTCAGTTAGGCATCATGTTCAGCACAAACACTCTGGGATGAAGGGGTTGTTCCTGTGCTGTACAGTTTAATGTTCTAAATATGCTAAATCTCTGACTGCACCGGAATCAACATGGGGAGAGAAAGGAAAGTGAAAATGCTGGAAACCTTAAACAATCCAGGTACAATCCGTGGAGATGGAAACTAAGCTGATGTTTTCAGCCAAAGACCCTTCTTCAAAAATGCTAAACTCATCAGAGCTGCCAGCAAATCCCTTTTGAAGAAGGGCCCCAACCCAAAACATCACCGATGCATGTTTTCCAAAGATGCTACCCGACCCACTGAGTTACTCTAGCATTTTGTGTCCTTTTTTAAATGTAGTTTTCCAGTCCCTGAGGGTTTTTTTGTGGTTTTCATTTGTACTGTGAGAAAAGATTAGAACATAGTAAGCACGGTGGCGCAACGGTAGAGTTGCTGCTTTACAGCGAATGCAGCGCCGGAGACTCAGGTTCGATCCTGACTACGGGAGCTGTCTGTAAGGAGTTTGTACGTTCTCCCCGTGACCTGCGTGGGTTTTCTCCGAGATCTTCGGTTTCCTCCCACACTCCAAAGATGTACAGGTATGTAGGTTAATTGGCTGGGTAAATGTAAAAATTGTCCCTAGTGGGTGTGGGATAGTGTTAATGTGCGGGGATCACTGGGCGGTGCGGACTTGGTGGGCCGAAAAGGCCTGTTTCCGCGCTGTATCTGAAATATGAAAATAATAAAAATATGAAATAGTAAAGGAAAGAAAACTGCAGATGCTGGTTTAAATCAAAGGTTGATACAGAGTGCTGGAGTAACTCAGCGGGTCAGGCAGCATCTCGGGAGAGAAGGAATGGGTGACGTTTCGGGTTGAGACCCTTCTTCAGACTGATCATAGTATAGAGAGTTGTAAATCTGTGGAATTCTCTGCCTCAGAAGGCAGTGGAGGCCAATTCTCTGAATGCATTCAAGAGAGAGCTAGAAAGACCTCTTAAGGATAGCGGAGTCAGGTATGGGGAGAAGGTAGGAACGGGGTACTGATTGAATTGATCACCCATAATCACATTGAATGGTGGTGCTGGCTCAACGGGCCAAATGGCCTCCTCCTGCACCTATTGTCTATTGTCTGGAACATAGCATAGCACAGGGACAGACTCTTCACCCTACAATATCTGTGCCGAACATAATGCCAGGGTAAACTAATCATCAGTACATATGTTTAGGAAAGAACTGCAGATGTTGGTTTACATCGAAGGTAGACACAAAATGCTGGAGTAACTCAGCGGGACAGGCAGCATCTCTGGAAACGTCCTTCTCTCTAGAGATGCTGTCTGTCCCGCTGAGTTACTCCAGCACTTTGTGTCCACCTTATCAGCGCATATAATCCATATCCCTCCATTCCCTGTATATCCATGTAAAGAGCTTAAACACCACTATCGTATCTGCCTCCACCACCACCCAGTTCAGTATAGGAGTAAAGAGGTTCTGCAGTTGTATAGGGTCCTGGTGAGACCACATCTGGAGTATTGTGTACAGTTTTGGCTCCTAATTTGAGGAAGGACATCCTTGTAATTGTGGCAGTGCAGCGTAGGTTCACGAGATTGATCCCTGGGATGGCGGGACTGTCATATGAGGAAAGATTGAAAAGACTAGGCTAGTATTCACTGGAGTTTAGAAGGGCGAGAGGGGATCTTATAAAGACATATAAAATTATAAAGGGACTGGACAAGCTAGATGCAGGAAAAATGTTCCCAATGTTGGGGCAGTCTAGAACCAGGGGCCACAGTCTTAGAATTTGTGGAATTCTCTGCCACAGAGGGCAGTAGAGGCCAATTCACTGGATGAATTTAAGAGAGAGTTAGATAGAGCTCTAGGGGCTAGTGGAATCAAGGGATATGGGGAGAAGTTGGTGACAGGTTACTGATTGTGGATGATCAGCCATGATCACAATGAATGACGGTGCTGGCTCAAAGGGCCGAATGGCCTCCTCCTGCACCTATTTTCTATGTTTCTATGTTTCACCCCTGGCAGCACGTTCCAGGCACCCACCACCCTCTGTGTAAAAAAACTTGTCCCGCACATCTCCTTTAAACTTTGCTCCTCTCGCCTTAAAGCTATTATGCCCTCTGAGAAGATGAGGAAATATTTTTCCCAGAGGATTGTGACTTTTGGAGTTCTCTACCACAGAGACATCTGAAGGCTTGAAGCATTCAGAGTTGCTCCTATCTCTGTTAGAGATGTAATGGTGACGGTTCTATTGTGGAATCATTGGAGATCTTATTGAAACGTACATCACTGTGATGGCTGTTTGTGTTAAAATTGTAATTGTGTGTCTTGTATTCTTTATTGTCTACTGCCGGACCCTGACGCGAGAGGACGTTGGCGCTATTTGTTCGCCGCTTCTCCGCCAGGACAGTTCGTCTGTTTGTTTTTATGTCTTGACTGTTTTGTAAAGCGTCTTTGAGCATTTGGAAAAGCGCTATATCAAATAAATGTTTATTATTATTATTATTATTATTATTATTAAGGGGTTGGACACGTTAGAGGCAGGAAACATGTTCCCAATGTTGGAGGAGTCCAGAACCAGGGGCCACAGTTTAAGATTAAGGGGTAGGCCATTTAGAACTGAGATGAGGAAAAACTTTTTCAGTCAGAGAGTTGTGAATCTGTGGAATTCTTTGCCTCAGAAGGCAGTGGAGGCCAATTCTCTGAATGCATTCAAGAGAGAGCAAGATAGAGCTCTTAAGGATAGCGGAGTCAGGGGGTATGGGGAGAAGGCAGGAACGGGGTGCTGATTGAGAATGATCAACCATGATCACATTGAATGGCCTTGCTGGCTCGAAGGGCCGAATGGCACCTATTGCACCTATTGTCCTGCACCTATTTTCTATTGTCTATTGTCTATTAAAACACTGCTAATCTGAAATAAATCCTGGGGAAAATACTAAAATAAACGCAAGAACAACATTGACTCTTTCCAGAGACACAAGGAACTGCAGATGCTGGAATTTTGAGCAAAACACAAAGTGCTGGAGGAACTCAGCGAGTCAGGCAGCATCTGTGGAGGGAATGGACAGAAGACATTTTGGGTCGGAATCTTTCTTCGGACTCCAGTTAGGGGGAGGTTGGGTAAGCCAGGAATCGAGGGAACGTGCAAACTGCACACACAGCAGCACCCGAGGTCAGGATCGAACCCACGTCTTCGGCACTGTGGAGCGGGAGCACGTGGCCGCTGGCTGGGTGAGGTCACGTGGGGCGCGGGGCGGTGACGTCACCTTGTCCCTCATGTGGAAGTGAGATAGTTGGCACCTCTACGAGCCGCCGAAGGAGGTAATTAAGGCAGGGACGTATCTCAACGTTTAAGAAACATTTGGACCGGTACATGGATAGGACAGGTGTAGTGGAATATGGACCAAATGCAGGCAGGTGGGACTAGTGTAGATGTGGCATGATGGGACATCTACCCCATCGGGGGCCCTCGGACAATCTTTGGTCGGACATTACTGGCTTTACCTTGCACAAAAATGTTACTCCCTTAGCATGTATCTGTACACTGTGAGTGGCTCGATTGTGATCATGTTTCCGCTGTCTGGTTAGCACACAACGAAAGCTTGTCACTGTACCTCGCTCGGTACACGTGACAATAAACTAAAACTGAACTGAAACTGAATTGGGCAAGTTGGGCCAAAGGGCACGTTTCCAATCTGTAAAGCTCTCTGACTCTATTTGTGGAAAGAATGGACAGACATTTCAGGTCGGGACTGATGAGCTGTGGTGATGCATTTGTGGTTGAAACTGGTGGTTTGACTGGTTCTGCACAAAGAGGGTGTGAAACTCATTTTTGGCTGAGATAAGGCACCATGATTCAGTTTCAGTCACCATAGAGTCACAGAGTAATACAGTGTGGAAACAGGCCCTTCAGCCTAACTCGCCCACACCGGCCAACAATATCCCAGCTACACTAGTCCCACTTGCCTGCGCTTGGTCCATAACCCTCCAAACCTGTCCAATCCATGTGTCTGTCCAACTGTTTCTTAAATGATGGTATAGTCCCAGCCTCAACTACCTCCTCTGGCAGCTTGTTCCATACACCCACCACCCTCTGTGTGAAAAAGTTACCCCTCAGATTCCTATTAAATCTTTTGTCCTTCACCTTGAACCTATGTCCATAATGTTGTATCCTTATTGTTTTGATGTGTTTATGCTTTATTCTTAATTGTTAACTGTATGTTTGTGTTGCCATTTGTGAGCGGAGCACCAAGGCACATTCCTTGTATCTGCATACTTGGCCAATAAACATTCATTCATTCATGTCCTCTGGTCCACGATTCCCCTACTCTGGGTAAAAGACTCTGTGCATCTACCCGGTAGATGCACAGAGTCTTTTACCCAGAGTAGGGGAATCGTGGACCAGAGAACATGAATGAATGAATAAGTTTATTGGCCAAGTATGCAGATTTTGTACACCACCAGGGAGAGGAATGGATTGGGGACTGGGATAATTCCCTGTTAGAAGTATAGACAATTATGGGATATAGGGTGAACAGTCAGAGCAATTTGTTCCCTAGAATGGCAAGATCAAAGGTGGGAGGGTGTAGCTTTAAGGCAAGGGAGGCAAAGATCAGTCTGAAGAAGGGTCTCGACCCATTCCTTCTCTCCAGAGATGCTGCCTGACCCGCCGAGTTACTCCGGTATTTTGTGTGTACCTTCAAAGTTTAAAGGAGACTAGACCAAGTAGACCCGTTGGGCCCAAACCTCTCCTGCATTGGTGCAGCACCCTCTCCTCCCCCTCCCTCCCTCCCTCACCCCCTCCCCCTCCCTCCCTCGCCCCCTCCCCTCCCCCCTCCACCCCCTCCCTCCACCCACTCCCTCCAGCCCCTCCCTCCCGAGGAGATAGATTTAAACTTTAAAAAGTGAATAACTTAAATCATATAACACCGATTTCAATGAAACTTCTTCCATTAGCACCAAAGGGACGACGGTGAGTAAGGTGGGCCTAAAATTGTCGCGCTATCGTGTACCGTTTTATCTGTAGTTCAGGATCAAACAAACAAACAAATGAGAGTTTTAGTGTATAGATGTGCGGGGCATATTTTATTACACAAAGGGTGGTGAGTGTGTGGACGAGCTGGGAATGGTGGAGGCAGATAAGATAGGAGTGTTTAAGAAACTTGTGGATAAGCAGGGAATGAGCATCAGGATCATGTACAGGCAGATAAACGTTTATCTTGCCATCGTATTTGGCACGGAGATGGTGGACCGAAGGACCTGTTCCTGTGCTGCACTGTTCAATGTTCTTCACGGCAACTAAAGAACTATTTTGACTTTCCAATGAAGTGTTATTCACTTTTCGATTGCTTCTTTATCCTGTCAAGCCACTTGCCTTAAATCCAATGGGCATTAATACTCGTTAGGTTGTTGAATGGTGCTGAATAAATTAATTCCACCGGGTCGATGGCTGCCTCGCCCACAGTCTGTCTGTCCTTTTCGTCTTTTTTTGTTATTTTTGGTAAGTTAAAAAAGTTTGTGTTAATGTTCTCTGGTTTGTTTTACGTGGGGGGAGGGGAGGGGGGGAGGGGGAAACTGTTTTTCAATCTTTTACCTTGCCGGAGATGTGATTGTTTTGCGGGTGGTATCTCCGGTCGCTCTGCGGCCTAACATCGTGGAGCTGGCGGCCTTGCTCGGGACTGACTCCGAGCCCCACCGCGGGGCGTGAACTTACCATCGGAGCCTGCGATCCCCTGCCTGGGATCGATGCTCCAACCGCGGCCTGCGGATTTCACCATCGAGGAGCTCGCAGTCTCGGGTTGAGACCGATGTCGGGAAGCTCCAAGCCGTAGGAGGTTCGACCGGCCCTGACCCGGGGTAGATCGCCTGGCACGGGGGAGCTGAGATCCCCCCCCGGTGCAGGAGCTTGATCGCCCCGACGTGGAGAGGCCGACTGCCGGCTACGGGAGTCAAGATCGTCCCGTCAACGGAAGGTTCGAGGCCCCCGACCGCTGGAGGACAAAGAAGGGAAGAGATTGAATTTTTGTTCACCTTCCATCACAGTGAGGAATGTGGAGGAGTCACTGTGGGGGATGTTCATGTTGAAATGTATTGTGTGTGTCCTGTTGCTTTTTATTGGTGTGACTGTACGGCAAATGAAATTCCTCATATGTTGCAAAACATACTTGGCTAATAAAGTGTGATTATGATCATTTGGTGTGACAAGAGAGGGAAAATTGGATAAGGAGATGAGTGAAAGTGGGGCACAAATGAATGGTGGGTCTGAACCCTAGGTTGCTATGACAGCCTATAAGGTGGTTACAACACATTGTAAAGCTCACAAATATTGAGGGGCAAAACATAAATGGACCATTCTATCAACAACTAGAGCGCAGTCCTGTGTAGGAAGGAACTGCAGGTACTGGTTTAAACTGAAGATAGACACAAAAAGCTAGAGTAACTCAGCAGGTCAGGCAGCATCTTGGGAGAGAAGGAATGGGTGAGTGCTGGAGTAACTCAGCGGGACAGGCAGCATCTCTAGAGAACATGGATAGGTGACGTTTCAGGTCCAGTCCCTTGTTCAGCAGGAGCAGACCTGATCTACAATCTACCTCATTGGAGACGGTCAGGCTATTTTTAATCGGACGCCCATCCATGTTCTCCAGAGATGCTGCCTGACCCGCTGAGTTACTCCAGCACTCTGTGAAACGTCACCTATCCATGTTCTCCAAAGATGCTGCCTGTCTCGCTGAGTTACTCCAGCACTCTGTGAAACGTCACCTATCCATGTTCTCCAGAGATGCTGCCTGTCCCGCTGAGTTACTCCAGCACTCTGTGAAACGTCACCTATCCATGTTCTCCAAAGATGCTGCCTGTCTCGCTGAGTTACTCCAGCACTCTGTCTCCCTCTTCATAACATTCACGATATAAAAGAGAGCAACTTCTTTGAAGTGACTTCACAAGAAACAGAATGCAATTATCTTGAGTAGGAATGTGGTGGTTTATGAGCGTTGTTATCTCGCCCATCTACAAACCCCGCAGGCCTACCATCTGTTTCTTGAAAGACAATGAAAATCTTGACTCATCTTGCATTAAAATGTAGACAATCTGACATAATATGTCATACACTAGTTTGAACTTCCATCTCCTAAAGAGTAAAAATGAATCAAATATCACTGTTTTTAAACAAAAACTACTGGAAAAGAAGCCATCTAATGAATGAATGAATGAATGAATAAGTTTATGAATGAATGAATGAATGTTTATTGGCCAAGTATGTACACATACAAGGAATGTGCCTTGGTGCTCCGCTCACAAGTAACAACACGAACACACAGTAAACAATTAAGAATAAAGCATTAAAACATTAAAACATTAAGAATATAACATTACATCTGCACTATATTCACTGCGAAATCTGCTCAACCTATGTCCACCTTGAAGAAGTTCTCCTCTTTCCAACAGGGGTTCTACAACACCCTCTCTAACTGGACCCCCTCTAGGGCGGTACGGTGGCGCAGAGGTTGAGTTGCTGCCTTACAATGCTTGCAGCACCAGAGACCTGGGTTCGATCCCGACTATGGGTGCTGTCTGTACGGAGTTTGTACGTTTTCTTGGTGACCTATGTGGGTTTTCTCCGAGATCTTTGGTTTCCTCCCACACTCCAAAGGCGTGCGGTTTTGTACGGAGTTTGTACATTCTAAAACCCACGCAAGTCATGGAGAGAACGTGCAAACTCCGTACAGGCAGAACCCACGGTCGGGATTGAATCCGGTCTCCGGCGTAGCATTCGCTATAAGGCAGCACCTCTACCGCTGCACCACCGTGCCGACCTATCTATCTCTATCTTTCAGTCTGAGGAAGGGTCCCGACTGAAAGGTCACCTATTCCTTTTCTCCAAAGATGCAACCTGACCCGCTGAGTTGCTCCAGCATTTTGCACCTATCACTGGTGTAAAGAAGCATCTGCAGTTTCATCCTGCACATAACTACCGACTCTCTAGCCTGCTCCAGCATTCAATTATTGGTACAAGGCTTATGGTGCACTGGCTTTCATCAGTGAGTGAGTTTAGAAGTTGGGAAGTTCTGTTACAGTTAGACAAGATGTTGGTGAGGCTGTGTTTGGAGTATTGTGTTCAGTTTTGTTCACCCTGCTGCAGGAAGGAGGTCATTAAGCTGGAAAGAGTGCAGGGAAGATTGACAAGGATGTTGCCAGGGCCTGATGGCCTGAGCTCTCGGGAGAGGTTGGGCAGGCTGGGATTTTATTCATTGGAGCGCAGGAGGCTGAGGGGTGATCTCATACAGGAAGGAGATTGAGAACTCTGTAACCTCGTGCCGAGGTAACAACATCTCCCTCAACCTTGGCAAGACAAGGGAGATTGTTAATGATTTCAGGAAGCAAAGCAGTGCACAAACCCCGGTAAACACTTCCTCCTGCACCTCCTCCAACCTCATCTACTGCCCCCGCTGCTCCAGGTATCAACTTCTCTACATCGGTGAGACCAAGTGCAGGCTCGGCGATCGTTTCGCTCAACACCTCCGCTCAGTCCGCCTTAACCAACCTGATCTCCCTGTAGCTCAGCACTTCAACTCCCCCTCCCATTCCCAATCTGACCTTTCTGTCCTGGACCTCCTCCATTGTCAGAGTGAGGCCCAGCGCAAATTGGAGGAACAACACCTCATATTTCGCTTGGGTAGTTTACACCCCAGCGGTATGAACATTGACTTCTCTAACTTCAGATAGTCCCTGCTTTCCCTCTCTCTCTATCCCCTCCCCCTTCCCAGTTCTCCCACTAGTCTTCCTGTCTCCAACTACATTCTATCTTTGTCCCACCCCCTCCCCTGACATCAGTCTGAAGAAGGGTCTTGACCCGAAACATCGCCCATTCCTTCTCTCCCGAGATGCTGCCTGACCCGCTGAGTTACTCCAGCATCTTGTGTCTACCCCCAGTAAACGTTGATGGTGCTGAGGTAGAGTTGCCAAAAACCTCTAGTTCTTAGGAATAAATATCACCAGCAATTTGTCTTAGACCAGCCACGTCGAAGTATTGTCCAAGAAAGCACACCAACGCCTCTACTTCCTTGGAAGGTTTAGGAAGTTCAACAAGTCCCCTACAACTCTCACCAACTTCTACAGATGCGCCGAAGAAAGCATTTTATCAGGATGCATCACAGCTCGGTTTGGGACCGCAAAAAATTGCAGAGAATTGTGGACGCAGCCCAGACCATCACACAAACCAACCTCTTTTCCACTGACTCCATCTACACTTCACGCTGCCTCGGCAAGGCCAGCAGCACAATCAAGGACCAGTCTCACCCCGGTCACTCCCTCTTCTCCCCTCTCCCATCGGGCAAGAGGTACAGAAGTGTGAAAACGCACACCTCCAGATTCAGGGACAGTTTCTTCACAGCTGTTATAAGGCAACTGAACCATCCTACCACAACTAGGGAGCGGTCTTGAACTACTATCTATCTCGTTAGAGACCCTTGGACTATCTTTGATCAGACTTTATTGGCTTTCTCTTGCACTAAACATTATTCCCTTTATCTTGTATCTGTACACTGTGAACGGCTCGATTGTAACCATGTGTTGTCTTTCCACTGACTGGTTAGCACGCAACAAAAGCTTTTCATCGTACCTCATTGTAGCTCAGACAATAACCTAAAAACTTAATCTAAACCAAACTAAACTTTAGAGATGTATAAAATCATGAGTGGAATAGACAGGGTGAATGCACAGTCATTTAAAAGGTAATATGTTAGGGTGAGAGGGCAAGATTTAATAGGAACCTGAGGGGCAATTTATTCACTCAGAGGCTGGTGAGTATATGGAACGAGCTGCTCTTGGAGGTAGTTGAAGTTACTGCAAGAACAGCCTTTAAAAGACATTTGGATTGGTATGTACATAGGGTTGCCAACTATCTCACTCCCAAATACGGAACAAAAGGTGATGTCACTGCCCGCACCCCACGTGACCTCACCCAGCCAGCGGCCATATGCTCCCGCTCCACCAATGGTGGCTGCCCGGGCCGGGAGGCGGGTTGCTACGCAACCTCCGTCAGGCGGAGCCCGGGCTTCCGAACCTACAGTGTCCAGACCCACAGTGTTCAGAGCTACACTGTCCGGGCCTACACTGTCCAGGCCTATAGTGTCCGGGCCTACAGTGTCCGGGCCTACAGTGTTCGGGCCTGCAGTGTCCGGGCCTACAGTGTCCGGGCCTACAGTGTCCGGGCCTACAGTGTCCGGGCCTACACAGTCCGGGCCTACAGTGTCCGGGCCTGCACTGTCCAGGCCTACAGCATCCGGGCCTACACTGTCCAGGCCCACAGTGCCCGAGCCTACAGTGTCTGAACCTACAGCGTCCGAGCCTACAGCGCCCACCGGGCCTAGTACGGGACAAGGGCGGTCCCGTACGGGACAAACCAATTTAGCCCAAAA
The DNA here is from genome assembly GCF_053455715.1 of Rhinoraja longicauda. Taxonomy (NCBI): domain Eukaryota; kingdom Metazoa; phylum Chordata; class Chondrichthyes; order Rajiformes; family Arhynchobatidae; genus Rhinoraja; species Rhinoraja longicauda. The sequence continues at coordinate 1,279,822 of NC_135954.1, read as the reverse complement.
TACGGGATGTCCCGGCTAATACGGGACAGTTGGCAACCCTACATATGAAGATGAATGGTTTGGAGGAATATGGTAAATAAACGCAAGCAGGTGGGACTAGTTTAGATGAGCCATCTACGTCTGCATTGACGGGTTAGGTTGAAGTGCCTGTTTCCGTGCTGTGTGACTCAGGACTAATTACACAAGTCCTGACTGTTGACCTGAATTACATCTGATGGGTTTCCTTGGCAATCTACAAAATCCTGTGGAGAGTTGATGGCTACACTGTGTTTTGAATTTGATTATTTTTTCTCAAATTGACATATAAACAGAGGAAGGGTCTGGACCCGAAACGTCACCCATTCCCTCTCTCCTGAGATGCTGCCTGACCTGCTAAGTTACTCCAGCATTTTGTGAAATAAATACCTTCGATTTGTACCAGCATCTGCAGTTATTTTCTTACACTATCTTATAAACAGAGGAATAGGCCTTTCATCCCAGAATGTTTCCACTAGTGAAACACTAAGACTAAAGGTCACAGCCTCAGAATTAAAGGACGTTCCTTTAGGAAAGAGATGAGAAGTAATGTCTTTAGTCAGAGGGTGGCGAACCTGTGGAATCTGCGTGGGGCGTGGGGCGGTGACGTCACCTTGTCCCTTATTTAGGAGTGTGGAAGTTGGCGCCCCTATTCACTGCCACCTCACAAATTTCACACAGAAGGTGGCAGGTGTATGGAACGAACTGCCAGAGAAGGTAGTTGAGGCATGTACCGTAACAGCATTGAATGGACATTTTTATAGGTACATGGATAGGAAATATTTAGATGGATATGGGCCATATGCGGACAGGTGGGGCATCTTAATCAGCATGGGCAAATTGAGCCAAGGAGCCTGTTTCTGTGCTCTGTGGTTCTATGACAATGAGTTCTGGTTTCAGATACCTCAGGGAAACCACGTTCTTGAATGTGCTGACTTTGTGTATTTTATTTCGATCATCATTCATTCTAAACTCCAGGGAGCATCGCCAGCTGCCTAACCTCCCTTCATCTGACAAACTCCATTCCAAGGAACCAGTCAGGGAACAAAAGAGACTGCAGATGCTGCAGTCTGGAGCAACAAACAATCTGCTGGAGGATATCAGCATCTTTAGTTTAGTTTACTTTAGTTTAGTTTAGAGATACAGCCTATAACAGGCCCTTTGTCCCCCGACTCCAGCGATCACCCCACACTCTAGTTCTATCCTACACACAAAGACAATTTACTGAAGGCAATTATCCTACAAACTCTGGTGAGAACGAATGGGTGACGTTTCATAGAAACATAGAAAATAGGTGCAAGAGGAGGCCATTTGGCCCTTCGAGCCAGCACCGCCATTCATTGTGATCATGGCTGATCATGCACAATCAGTAACCCATGCCTGACTTCTCCCCATATCCCTTGATTCCGCTAGCCCCTAGAGCTCTACCTAACTCTCTTTTAAATTCATGGCAGACAATTCTACAAATTCACAACTCTCTGGGTGGAAAAGGCTTTTTTCACCACAGTTTTAAATGGCCTCCCTTTTATTCTTAGACTGTGGCCCCTGGTTCTGGACTCCCCCAACATCGGGAATTTTTTTCCTGCATCTCAATAGACAAAAGACAATAGACAATAGGTGCAGGAGGAGGCCATTCGGCCCTTCGAGCCAGCACCGCCATTCAATGTGATCATGGCTGATCATTCTCAATCAGTACCCCATTCCTGCCTTCTCCCCATACCCCCTGACTCCGCTATCCTTAAGAGCTCTATCTAGCTCTCTCTTGAATGCATCCAGAGAATTGGCCTCCACTGCCTTCTGAGGCAGAGAATTCCACAGATTCACAACTCTCTGACTGAAAAAGGTTTTCCTCATCTCCGTTCTAAATGGCCGACCCCTTATTCTTAAACTGTGGCGCCTTGTTCTGGACTCCCCCAACATTGGGAACATGTTTCCTGCCTCTAACGTGTCCAACCCCTTAATAATCCTATACGTTTTGATAAGATCCCCTCTCATCCTTCTAAATTCCAGTGTATACAAGCCTAGTCGCTCCAGTCTTTCAACATATAACAGTCGAGACCCTTCTTCAGGCTGAAGAAACGTCACCCATTCCTTCTCTCCAGAGCTGTTTCCTGTCCCGCTGAGCTACCATTCCAGCATTTTGTGTCTATCATCGGTCTGGTGATGTTTTGTTCCAGCATAATGTAAAACATGTCTCAGTCGGGTGTCAGGGTGACCCAGGAAAGTAACTCCTAGATTTAGATCAGTACGTTTGCTGCATTTATTCCTTGGGATGCAGGAGATGAAATGGTGGTTTTATAGAGGTGTATAAGATCACGAATCGGGAACAAATAGAAACATAGAAAATAGGTGCAGGAGGAGGCCATTCGGCCCTTCGAGCCAGCACTGCCATTCATTGTGATCATGGCTGATCATCCACAATCAGTAACCCGTGCCTGCCTTCTCCCCATATCCCTTGATTCCACTAGCCCCTAGAGCTCTATCTAACTCTCTTTTAAATTCATCCAGTGAATTGGCCTCCACTGCCTTCTGTGGCAGAGAATTCCACAAATTCACAACTCTCTGGATGAAAAAGTTTTTTCTTACCTGTTTTAAATGGCCTCCCCTTTATTCTTAGACTGTGGCCCCTGGTTCTGGACTCCCCCAACATTGGGATCATTTTTCCTGCATCTAGCCTGTCCAGTCCTTTCATAAATTTTATACGTTTCCATAAGATCCCCTCTCATCCTTCTAAACTCCAGTGAATACAAGCCCAGTCTTTCCAATCTTTCCTCATTTGACAATCCCGCCATCCCGGGATTAACCTCGTGAACTCTACGCTGCACTGCCTCAATAGGGTGAATGCACAGAGTCTTTTACCCAGAGTTGGGGAATCCAGAACCAGAGGTCGCAGGTTGAAGGTGAGAGGGGAAAGGTTTAATAGCAACTATTTCAGAAAGATGAGGAGGAATTTTTTTAGCCAGAGGGTGGTGAATCTGTGGAATTCATTGCCATAGACAGCTGTGGAGGCCAAGTCAATGGATATTTTTGAGGCGGAGATTGACGGATTCTTGATTAGTATGGGTGTCAGGGGTTATGGGGAGAAGGCAGGAGAATGGGGTTAGGAGGGAGAGTTAGATCAGCCATGATTGAATGGCAGAGTAGACTCGATGGGCCGAATGGCCTTATTCTGCTTCTATGACTTCGGAACATGTTTTTTTCCCACACAGAGGGTTGTGGGTAAATGGAACGAACTGTCCGAACTTGAGTTTAGAGTTTAGAGTTGCAGCATGGAAACAGGCCCTTCAGTCCACCTAATCCATGCCGACCATCGATCACCAGTTCACACTGGTTCTGTGAAATCCCACTTTTTCATCCGCCCTACACACCTGAGGCAATTTACAGAGGCCAATTCATCTATAAACCTGCACGTCTTTGAGACGTGGGAGGTAACCCGGAGAATCCCACATGGTCATGGGCAGAACGAATAAATTCCACACAGTCAGCACCCGCGGTCAGGATCAAACTGGGTCCCTGGTGCTGTGGGGCAGAAACTCTACCAGCTGCACCACTGGTAGAGACACTTGGGCAGGTATATAGATAGAAAAAGGTTAGAAGGATATGCGACCAACACGGAGAAATGGAACTGACTTAGATGGGTAGACACACAGTGCTGGAGTAACTCAGCGGGTCAGGCAGCATCTGTGGAGAACATGGATAGGTGACGTTTCACAGAGTGCTGGAGTAACTCAGCGGGTCAGGCAGCATCTGTGGAGAACATGGATAGGTGACGTTTCACAGAGTGCTGGAGTAACTCAGTGGGTCAGGCAGCATCTGTGGAGAACATGGATAGGTGACGTTTCACAGAGTGCTGGAGTAACTCAGCGGGTCAGGCAGCATCTTGGGAGAGAAGGAATGGTTGACTTTTTGGGTCGAGACCCTTCTTCAGGGGGATGTCAGGGGAGGGGGCGGGACAAAGATAGGATGTAGTCGGAGACAGGACTAGTGGGAGAACTGGGAAGGGGGAGGGGATAGAGAGGGAAAGTAGGGACTATCTGAAGTCAAAGAAGTCAATGTTCATATCGCTGGGGTGTAAACTACCCAAGCAAAATATGAGGTGCTGTTCCTCCAATTTGCGCTGGGCCTCACTCTGACAATGGAGGAGGCCCAGGACAGAAAGGTCAGATTGGGAATGGGAGGGGGAGTTGAAGTGCTGAGCCACCGGGAGATCAGGTAGGTTAAGGTGGGCCGAGCGGAGGTGTTGAACAAAACGATCGCCGAGCCTGCGTTTGGTCTCTCCGATGTAAAGAAGTTGACACCTGGAACAGTGGATACAGATGGGCCTGTGTTGTATGGGACCACAATATTTACTGTAAAGCAACCAGTTTTTCTCAGTGTTGCAGAATTGTCTGCTAATCCAAAGATGTCTAATCGGCAGTATTATAACGTGTTTTATTTCATCAGTAACTTTCCTCAAGGCCTTTACTCTTTACACAGAAAATGTATTTATTGTAGTGCCTTGACCATGCTGGTGAAAGGGAGAGGAGGAGTGAAACCATTAGGACTGCTTTCTCTAAGGGCAGCACCTGCACGATAGACCAAATACCTGTGCTGTGGAAACAAGGAACTACAGATGATAGTTTACACAAAAGGACTGTGTGGAGAGAGTTGACAATGTCAGCTTCCTGGCCCTGCTCATCTCTGAAGATCTGTCCCGGACCCAGTCATGCAGAAAACCCAGCAACATCACTACTTATAGACAATAGGTGCAGGAGGAGGCCATTCGGCCCTTCCAGCCAGCACCGCCATTCAATGTGATCATGGCTGATCATTCTCAATCAGTACCCCGTTCCTGCCTTCTCCTCATACCCCCTGACTCCGCTATCCTTAAGAGCTCTATCTAGCTCTCTCTTGAATGCATTCAGAGAATTGGCCTCCACTGCCTTCTGAGGCAGAGAATTCCACAGATTCACAACTCTCTGACTGAAAAAGTTTTTCCTCATCTCACTTCCTCAGATTGAGGAGATTCTGTGTGTCAATGATTATACTCTTGAACTTCTACAGGTGTAGAGAGCGTATCGACTGTTTGCATCATGGCCTGGTTCGGCAACTTGAATGCCCAGGAGCAAAAAAGATTACAGAGAGTGGTGGGCACTGCCCAGTCCCTCACGGGTAATGACCTCCCCACCATCGCAGGGATCTACAGAGAGCGGTGGGCACTGCCCAGTCCATCACGGGGACTGACCTCCCCACCATCGCAGGGATCTACAGAGAGGGGTGGGCACTGCCCAGTCCATCACGGGTAATGACCTCCCCACCATCGCAGGGATCTACAGAGAGTGGTGGGCACTGCCCAGTCCATCACGGGTAATGACCTCCCCACCATCGCAGGGATCTACAGAGAGTGGTGGGCACTGCCCAGTCCATCACGGGGACTGACCTCCCCACCATCGCAGGGATCTACAGAGAGTGGTGGGCACTGCCCAGTCCATCACGGGTAATGACCTCCCCACCATCGCAGGGATCTACAGAGAGGGGTGGGCACTGCCCAGTCCATCACAAGTACTGACCTCCCCACCATCGCAGGGATCTACAGAGAGTGGTGGGCACTGCCCAGTCCATCACGGGTAATGACCTCCCCACCATCGCAGGGATCTACAGAGAGTGGTGGGCACTGCCCAGTCCATCACGGGGACTGACCTCCCCACCATCGCAGGGATCTACAGAGAGTGGTGGGCACTGCCCAGTCCATCACGGGTAATGACCTCCGCACCATCGCAGGGATCTACAGAGAGCGGTGGGCACTGCCCAGTCCATCACGGGTAATGACCTCCCCACCATCGCAGGGATCTACACGAGGCGCTGCCTCATATACTGCAGCCACTCCAACATCACCAAACAGTCTTGTCTTCTCTTGTCTTGTCGATACTGCACCAACCGCCGTTGTTGGGCTGTAAACGTGCAGTCCCTCATGCATGCAGTTGCAGATTTAAAATTTAGTGTTTGCAAGCAACAGTTTAAAAGATTTGCTATCAGCAGCAGATTTTATCTGCGGTGGTAAAGGATTCCAAACAGGGATGGTTCTGGGATACAGCGAGTAGAGACCTTGTTGGTCTTGATGGTTATATAATTCAAGGATTAGTTTAGTCGAGTTCCTGGTCTGTTGTTCCGATTGTAGGAATGGAGTAAATGGGGGTATGGGGATATGGGGAGAAGGCAGGAACGGGGTACTGATTGTGAATGATCAGCCATGATCACATTGAATGGTGGTGCTGGCTCGAAGGGCCGAATGGCCTCTTCCTGCACCTATTGTCTATTGTCTAAATAAAAATATTTAACGTATTCAGAGAAATGCAATCTTACAAAACACAGTGTGACATTTGAATATCAAGGACTCACTCTTTTAAATTTCAATTTAGGAAATCAAATATAAAATCTTTAATTTAATATTTGCAAAAGTTTCAAGAAGGTGATGATTACAGCTGTAAATACAAAGATATCCATAGATTATGTTAATTTCAATATACAAGTTATCTAATTACATAAATTCACCATATCTAGATTACAATTGGAAAATCGTGAAGTAGAGAGAATAAATACTTGCTCTGTATTACTTAATTAATTTCTACAAAATGTATGAGGATATTCTGGATAAAGCACAGGTTGGTATTTGTGAAAAGGGAAGACACAAAGTGCTGGAGTAACTCAGCGGGTCAGGCAGCATCTGTGGAGAACATGGATAGGTGACGTTTCACAGAGTGCTGGAGTAACTCAGCGGGCCAGGCAGCATCTGTGGAGAACATGGATAGGTGACGTTTCACAGAGTGCTGGAGTAACTCAGCGGGTCAGGCAGCATCTGTGGAGAACATGGATAGGTGACGTTTCACAGAGTGCTGGAGTAACTCAGCGGGTCAGGCAGCATCTGTGGAGAACATGGATAGGTGACGTTTCACAGAGTGCTGGAGTAACTCAGCGGGTCAGGCAGCATCTGTGGAGAACATGGATAGGTGACGGTTTGGGTCAGGACCATCCTTTTGGGTAAACCAGCATCTGTAGTTCCTTGTTTCAACGTAATCAAAGTCTCCGGCGCTGCGTTCGCTGTAAGGCAGCAACTCTACCGCTGCGCCACCGTGACTGCCCATCTGAGTGGGTAGCATGCAAAAAAAAGCTTTTCACTGTACCTCGGTACACGTGGCAATAATAATCCTGAACCAGTTTCTCTTCCCACCTCTCTTGGCTGAGTTCCTCAGCGTGACTGTTTTTGTTTTAGGATCTACAGATTGGAACAGTAATTGATCTGCAGGTCTGCCGAATGTTCCCGGCCCTTTGCTTTAGTCTTTAGAGATACAGCACGGAAACAGGCTCTTCAGTCCATCGAGTCCATGTCGAACAGAGATCACCTCTGGTCGACATGGACTACGGGTGCTGTCTGTACGTAGTTTGTACGTTCTCCCCGTGACCTGCATGGGTTTTCTTCAAGATATTCGGTTTCCTCCCACACTCCAAAGACGTACAGGTTTGTAGTTTAATTGGCTTGTTTAAAGTGTAAATTGTCCCTCGTGTGTGTAGGGTACTGTTAATAATAATAATAATAATAATAATATATTTATTTTATATAGCGCCTTAACACATGCACAAAGCGCTTTACAAATACAATTAACATAGAAACAAACAGACAACACAGACAAACTATCCTGACGGAAAAGCGGCGAATACTCAACGCCAGCGTCCTCTCACGTCAGGGTCCGGCAGTAGACATTAAAGAACACAAGACACACAGATACAATTTTTTACACAAAACAGCCATCACAGTGATTGCTCTAGGCATACCCTCACTGTGATGGAAGGCAAAGTCTTATCTCCTCCTCGTTCTTCTCCCGTGGCGCCACGAGGCGATCGAGGCTCCCAACCCCTTGAAGCCCCCACCGGGCGATGGAAAGTCCCAGGGTCGAGCCGAGCAGGCCGATGAAAGTCCTGAGCCCCCACCGGGCAATGGAAAATGCCGCGGCCGAGCCACGTAGGGCGATGAGAGTCCTGAGCCCCCACCGGGCGATGTAAAGTGCTGCGGCCGAGCCACGCAGGGTGATGAAGGGCCTGCGGGCGGGTTGATCGTGCCTCGTGCTTCGGGGCGGTCGAAGCTGCTACGGCTGGAGCTCCCAAAAGCCGGTCGCCAGCCAGGGACCTGCGAACTCCAGATGTTGCGGTCTGCAGGGCCCACGGCCGAAGCCTCCGAGATGGTAAGTCCAGGCCCTGCGACCGGAGTCTTCGAGGTCGATCCCAGCTGGAGGCCGCCGACTCCACGATGTTAGGCCGTAGCGCGAACGGAGATACGACACGGTAAAGGTCGCATCTCCGTTGAGGAGGAGATTTAAAAAAAGGTTTCCCCCAACCCCCCCACCACCCCCCTACATACACAGAATTAAAAATAAAACAAAACGTACATTTAACATCAACATTGACTAAAAAACACAAAAAAAAAACGGAGAGACTGCCGGTGAGCCGCAGCTGCAGAACACAGCCACGCCCCGATATTAATGTGCGGGGATCGCCGGTCGGCGCGTACCCGGTGGGCTGAAGAGCCTGTTTCCGCGCTGTCTCTCTAAACCTCATATGCTAGCACTATCCTACACACGAGGGATGATTTACTATTATACCAGGCCAATTAATCTGCAAACTTGCACTTTCTTTGGAGTGTCGGAGGAAACTGAAGATCTCGGAGAAAACCTAAGCAGGACATGGGGAGAACGTACAAACTCCGTACAGTCAGTACCCGTAGTCGGGATGGAACCCGGGTCTCCGGCGCCGTGAGGCAGTAACTCTACCGCTGCACCACCGTGCCACCCCTGTCTCTGCTCTTTGGTTTGGAGAGACAAGAGTCTGACCTACGGTTGAGTTGGGGAAGAGCAGAGGAGTAGGAATATGGAAATGCAAAGACATTGTGGGCCGAAGGGCCTGCTGCTGGGCCGTGTTGTTCTATGCTCTGCCACAGCCTTGCGTCTGTGGGTAGAGACAAAGTGCTGGAGTAACTCAGCGGGTCAGGCAGCATCTGTGGAGAACATGGATAGGTGACGTTTCAGAGTGCTGGAGTAACTCAGCGGGTCAGGCAGCATCTGTGGAGAACATGGATAGGTGACGTTTCACAGAGTGCTGGAGTAACTCAGCGGGTCAGGCAGCATCTCGGGAGAGAAGGAATGGGTGACGTTTCGGGTTGAGACCCTTCTTCAGGCTGATATCAGGGGAGGGGGCGGGACAAAGATAGGATGTAGTTGGAGACAGGAAGACTAGTGGGAGAACTGGGAAGGGGGAGGGGATAGAGAGGGAAAGTAGGGACTATCTGAAGTTAGAGAAGTCAATGTTCATACCGCTGGGGTGTAAACTACCCAAGCGAAATATGAGTGCTGGAGTAACTCAGCGGGTCAGGCAGCATCTCTGGAGAACATGGATAGGTGACGTTTCACAGAGTGCTGGAGTAACTCAGCGGGTCAGGCAGCATCTGTGGAGAACATGGATAGGTGACGTTTCACAGAGTGCTGGAGTAACTCAGCAGATCAGGCAGCATCTCGGTTGAGAAGGTGCTGTGCCAGAGCCTTGAGTCTGTGGCGTGGCTAGATGGAGAAACTGCTCGTGTGCTCGGACTCGGGCGGTGAATTGAAGGAGGTCTGCAGAGCGATGTCGGTGTCCTGGGTCCCCTGGGTCCCCTGGGTCCCCTGGGTCCGGCGCCAGAAGCGGCTCCTCTTGACTGCCTTCAGGACGTGGCCTTTGAAGGAGGCCCCCATGAAGGCGTAGAGGATGGGGTTGAGGCAACTGTGGAAGATGGCGATGCTCTCGGTGACCTGCGTGGCCACGTCCACCCGCTTGCTGACCTCACAGTCCCTGATGAGCACATGGATCAGGTCCAGCAGGCGGCAGAACTTGACCACGTTGTAGGGCAGCTGGGTCAGGAAGAAGACGGCCACCACGGCCAGGAGCACACGGAGCGCCCGGTGTTTCCTCCTGTCCCTGCCCTGGTACACCACCTTGGCCACGGCAGAGTAACAGCACAGCATGACCAGCGACGGCACGGCAAAGGCCAGGAGGATGTCAAACACCTGGACCGTGGCCTTGGCTGTCTTGGCCACCTGTGGGGGAAAGAGTAGGCCGCACTGCTGCCTGCCGTTGAACTCCATCACTGAGGAGAACACCATATCGGGCATGCTGAGGACAAGGGCCACCAGCCACACGCACAGACAGATCAGACTGGCCCTGCTGCCCACCGTGGCCGGGCGGGCAGCCTTGTACACGGCCAGGTAGCGGTCAACACTGACGCAGGCCAGGAACAGCATGCCGGCACAGAAGTTCATCTCAAACAGTGCCGAGCAGACCTTGCACATGGCCTCCCCAAATATCCACCCGTGGATGGCATTGGCCATCCAGAAGGGCAGTGTGACCAACAGCAGGAGGTCAGCAATGGCCACGTTCATGATGTACAGGTCCGTCTTGGTTTTGATCCTCTTGTAATTGGCGTAGATGGCCACCACCACAACGTTTCCAGCCACGCCGGCTATCAGGGTCACCCCGTAGAACAGCGGCAGGAAGTACTTTGCAAATCGCCTGACGTCATCTTTCTCACACAGGTGGTTAAACTCGTAATAGTCGATGGTGCTGTTTGTCTCATGTTGGTAGGATCCATTGTCATAGTAGTTCTGGAAGTCTTCATAAGCCTCCTCGTCTGCCATGCCACCTGAAAGACACAAGAGAACAACTTCAAAGAGATGTGGCTGTGGTAGCTGTCTGAAGAAGGGTCTCGACCCGAAACGTCACCCATTCCTTCTCTCCCGAGATGCTGCCTGACCTGCTGAGTTACTCCAGCGTTTTGTGAATAAATACCTTCAAGAGAACAACTGATTGATTGTCTGAAGAAGGATGTCTGAGTGATGGTGCGTACAGGCTCGAAGGGCCTAATGGCCTCCTCCTGCACCTATTTCCTATGTTTCTATCTTTCCACAACCCAAAATGTCACCCATCCTATTTAAAGTCACAGAGTGATACAGTGTGGAAACAGGCCCTTCGGCCCAACTTGCCCACACCGGCCAACATCTCCCAGCTACACCAGTCCCACTTGCCTGCGCTTGGTCCATATCCCTCCAAACCCGTCCTATCCATGTACCTGTCTAACAGTTTCTTAAATGTTGGGATAGTCCCAGCCTCAGCTACCTCATCTGGCAGCTTGTTCCATACACCCACCACCCTCTGTGTGAAAAAGTTACCCCTCGGATTCCTATTAAATCTTTTCCCCTTCACCTTGAACCTTTGTCCTCTGGTCCTCGATTCACCTACTCTGGGCACGAGACTCTGTGCATCTACCCGATCTATTCCTCTCATGATTTTATACACCTCTATAAGATCACCCCTCATCCTCCTGCGCTCCATGGAATAGAGACCCAGCCTGCTCAACATATTTCTTTCTATTTCTTCAGAAATACTGCCTGACCCGCTGAGTCACTCCAGCACTCTGTGAAACGTCACCTATCCATGTTCTCCACAGATGCTGCCTGACCCGCTGAGTTACTCCAGCATTTTGTGTCTATCTTGGACAGGTACATGGATAGGACAGGTTTTGAGAGAATGGTGCCAAGCACAGGGAGGTGGGAGTGGCATAGATGGGGCATCGTGGTCAGCATGGGAAAGGTGGACTGAAGGGCCATATTCCATGCTATAACACGCAATGAGCATATATCTTAAGTACACAGAAAGACATGCACACATTCTGTTTATGATTTATATCAACAATTTGGATACAAGGCATGATTAGTTAGTTTGCAGATGACACTTAAGAGCCTGGTATTATAACTGGTGAAGATGATTTTGAGACATATAAGATTATTAAGGGATTGGATGCGCTGGAGGCAGGAAACATGTTCCCGATGTTGGGGGAGTCCAGAACCAGGGGCCACAGTTTAAGAATAAGGAGTAGGCCATTTAGAACGGAGATGAGGAAAAACCTTTTCTCCCAGAGAGTTGTGAATCTGTGGAATTCTCTGCCTCCATGGAGGCCAATTCACTGGATGCTTTCAAGAGAGCGTTAGATGGAGCTCTTAAAGATAGCGGAGTCACGGGGTATGGGGAGAAGGCAGGAACGGGGTACTGATTGAGAATGATCAGCCGTGATCACAGTGAATGGTGGTGCTGGCTCAAAGGGCCGAATGGCCTCCTCCTGCACCTATTGTCTATTCTCTATTGTTATCAAAAATGACAGCAAGATTTTGACTAGCTGGGCAAATAGGCCAAAGAATGGTTGATGGAGTTTAATGCAGTGAAGTGTAAGGGTTTAGGCTGGACGTTCACAATGATTGATCAGGCTCTGAAGAGTGTTGTACAGCAGAGGGATCTAGGAGCGCAGGTACACAGTTCCCCGAAAATGGTGTCACAGGTAGGCAGGTAATAGACAATAGACAAAAGGTGCAGAGGTAGGCCATTCGGCCCTTCGTGCCAGCACCTCCATTCACTGTGATCATGGCTGATCATCCACAATCAGTACACCGTTCCTGCCTTCTCCCCATATCTCTTGACTCCGCAATCCTTAAGAGCTCTAACTCTCTTCTGAAAGCATCCAGTGAATCGGCCTCCACTGCCCTCTGTGGCAGAGAATTCCACAAATTCACAACTCTCTGGGTGGAAAAGTTTTTTCTCACCTCAGTTTTAAATGGCCTCCCCTTTATTCTTAGGCTGTGGCCCCTGGTTCTGAACTTCCCCAACATTGGGAACATTTTTCCTGCATCTAGCTTGCCCAGTCCTTTTATAATTTTATACATCTCTATAAGATCCCCTCTCATCCTTCTAAATTCCAGTGATTCTCCTGCCTTCTCCTCATAACCCCTGACACCCGCACTGATCAACTCACCGGCCTCTGTGTCGTTTACTTGTCTAATAATCTATTCCCTTTGCACAAATTGTCAAAGTACCATGAAGGAACAGGGACGGGCAATTAGCATTGATGGTAGACTTAATGCTTGCAGTTCATAAGAATTCCCACAAGCAAGAACAGACGGCTTGTGGTGTTCAGAAACATGTTACCTCCAGACATCTACAGCTCACCATGTCTGGCTGCACGACGTTGTTGTTGATTCAGAAGTTCATAAGTTCTAGACCATTCGGCCCATCGAGTCTACTCCGCCATTCAATCATGGCTGATCTATCTTTCCCTCTCAACCCCATTCTCCTGCCTTCTCCCCATAACCCCGGACACCCGTACTGATCATAATCTGTCAGTCTCCGCCTTAAAAATACCCACTGACTTGGCCTCCACAGCCTTCTGTGGCAATGAATTCCACAGATTCACCACCCTCTGACTAAAGAAATTCCTCCTCATCACCTTCCTAATGGATCGTCCTTTAATTCTGAGGCTGTGCCCTCTGGTCCTAGACTCTCCCACTAGTGGAAACATCCTCTCCACATCCACTCTATCCGGGCTGCTCACTATTCAGTTATGACGGATGATCATGGGAAAAGCGAACTTAGTCGCAGTTTACCAGAGGTTTATTTTAGTTCAGTGGAAACAGGCCCTTCGGCCCACCGAGTTCATGCCGACCAGAGAACAGCTGGTACATGACACTATCCTACACACACTTGGGACAATTTACAATTTCACGAAGCCAATTAACCTACAAACCTGCACATCTTTGGAGTGTGGGAGGAAACCGGAGCACCCAGAGAAAGCCCACGCAGGTCACGGGGAGAACGTACAAACTCCGTACTGACAGCACCTGTAGTCGGGATGGAAACCGGGTCTCCGGTGCTGTGAGGCAGCAACTCTACCGCTGTGTCACCATGCCGCCCCAAATGCAGGCAATACCCCTGGCATCTTAGACTAGCCTACAATGCCATCGTGGTTGGCATGGAAAAGTTATCTTGACAGCAGCCTTGCATAAGTACAGCGGCTGCTGGTACATGTGGCGCAGTGCGTTACTCTTGAAACGGAATAGGATTCATTGTCAAAGCTTTGATTCTTGCCGCAGAAGAAACACAATCAGTAAGAAACTAACAATGAATGTACAGGAAAACATTTGACTGAACACCTCCGCTCAGTCTGTCTCAACCAACCTGATCTCCCGGTGGCTCAGCACTCCCACTTTGGAAGTAAGAATAGAAAGGCAGATTATTATCTGAATGGTGTCAAGTTAGGAAGAGGGGATGTTCAACGAGATCTGGGTGTCCTGGTGCATCAGTCACTGAAAGGAAGCATGCAGGTACAGCAGGCAGTGAAGAAAGCCAGTGGAATGTTGGCCTTCGTAACAAGAGGAGTTGAGTATAGGAGCAAAGAGGTCCTTCTACAGTTGTACCGGGCCCTGGTGAGACCGCACCTGGAGTACTGTGTGCAGTTTTGGTCTCCAAATTTGAGGAAGGATATTCTTGCTATTGAGGGCGTGCAGCGTAGGTTCACTAGGTTAATTCCCGGAATGGCGGGACTGTCGTATGTTGAAAGGCTGGAGCAATTAGGCTTGTATACACTGGAATATAGAAGGATGAGGGGGGATCTTATTGAAACATATAAGATAATTAGGGGATTGGACACATTAGAGGCAGGAATCATGTTCCCAATGTTGGGGGAGTCCAGAACAAGGGGCCACAGTTTAAGAATAAGGGGTAGGCCATTTAGAACGGAGATGAGGAAGAACTTTTTCAGTCAGAGAGTGGTGAAGGTGTGGAATTCTCTGCCTCAGAAGGCAGTGGAGGCCAGTTCGTTGGATGCTTTCAAGAGAGAGCTGGATAGAGCTCTTAAGGATAGCGGAGTGAGGGGGTATGGGAAGAAGGCAGGAACGGGGTACTGATTGAGAGTGATCAGCCATGATCGCATTGAATGGCGGTGCTGGCTCGAAGGGCTGAATGGCCTACTCCTGCACCGATTGTCTATTGTCTATTGTCTATTCCCAATCTGACCTTTCTGTCCTGGGCCTCCTCCATTGTCAGAGTGAGGCCCAGCGCAAATTGGAGGAACAGCTCCTCATATTTTGCTTGGGTAGTTTACACCCCAGCGGTATGAACTTTGACTTCTCTAACTTCAGATAGCCCCTGCTTCCCCTCTCTATCCCCTCCCCCTTCCCAGTTCTCCCACCAGTCTTCCTGTCTCCGACTACTTTTATCTTTGTCCCGCCCCCTCCCCTGACATCAGTCTGAAGAAGGGTCTTGACCCGAAACGTCACCCATTCTTTCTCTCCCGAGATGCTGCCTGGCCCGCTGAGTTACTCCTGCACTCTGTGAAACGTCACCTATCCATGTTCTCCACAGATGCTGCCTGACCCGCTGAGTTACTCCAGCACTCTGTGAAACGTCACCTATCCATGTTCTCCACAGATGCTGCCTGACCCGCTGAGTTACTCCAGCACTCTGTGAAACGTCACCTATCCATGTTCTCCACAGATGCTGCCTGACCCGCTGAGTTACTCCAGCACTCTGTGAAACATCACCTATCCATGTTCTCCACAGATGCTGCCTGACCTGCTGAGTCACTCTAACATTTTGTGTCTATATTTGGACGACTATGAATAGTGTGCAAACAGATAAGAGATTCACGTGGCGCAGCAGTAGAGTTGCTGCCTTGCAGCGAATGCAACGCCGGAGATCCGGGTTCGATCCCGTCTACGGGCGCTGTCTGTACGGAGTTTGTACGTTCTCCCCGTGACCTGTGTGGGTTTTCTCCGAGATCATTCGGTTTCCTCCCACACTCCAAAGACGTGCGGGTTTGTAGGTTAATTGGCTTGGTTAATGTAAATTGTCCCTAGTGGGTGTAGGATAGTGTTAGTGTGTGGGGATCGCTGGTCGGCGCAGACCCGGTGGGTCGAAGGGCCTGTTTCCGCGCTGTATCTGTAAACCCTAAAACCCTAAAGTGGCTTTGAGAAACGTCGATACGCAGGGATTGGAGGGATGAGGATCACGTGCAGGCAGATAGGAATTGTTCTTGGCATCGCGTTCAGCACAGACATGGTGAGCTAAAGGGCCTGTTCTCATGCCGAGTGTTCTATTTGTAATACTATTGCCAAAACAAAACCATTTGTTTCCGCTCATGTTATGTCTTGGTCGATTGTTATTGCACAAAGATTCCTGCCAGCCTGCACAACTTCCAATGCGTGATAACAGAGGAATTTGTATCTGTCTCTGGTCAGGCTGTTATCTGTTAGTATGAGCTGGAGCAAACTTTAGACAATAGATCTGGGGCTTTTTCAAAGGGTCCATTTTTGTGCATTCCTTGGACCACATTTGAAATCAATATTACTTGGCTGTGGACTTTATGGATATCTTGTAGACCCCAGGCAGTTATCCGTGGATTGTCACCTTGTGGTGGTGGAGAAGCTCGTGTGGTCCTGAGACCCTGAGAGCGATGCCGTCTGGAGCTACGCCCCTGGTAGGGTCACCCATGGAGGTAAGGTCGAGGGGGAGGGAGGTCCCTGACAAAGAGCGATCCAACCAAGACCTCAACGGTGGAACAGGCGGAGGGAGGGAGGGATGGCAGCTGACTTTAGTGGAGCGTCACAACGGCTGGGAAGGCGGATGGATGAAGGCTGCGGCAGAAAAGGGTCCCCGGTCGTCTTGGACTCCACGCCACTGGATCCTGACCCAGATCTGTCAAGGACCGTGTGTTGGCTGTCTGTGCACCAGTGTCCCCACATTAAACAAAGTCATGCACAGGCGTCCCACCCTATGGAGAGGACAGCCACACTCGCCTCCAGTGACCGCTGATGATTAGGCAAAGATATGTTTGTGTCCAATCTCACCTGTATTAGTTTTAGTTTAGAGATACAGCGTGGAAACAGGCTCAGCAGCCACACGGACCGTCGATCATTCATTCACAATCGTTCTATGTTATCCCACTTTCTATTCCGCTCCCTACACAAGAGAGGCAAATATTACAAAGGCCAATTAACCGACAAACCTGTACGTCTTTGGAGTGTGGAAGGAATTGGAGCACCCGGAGAAAGCTGGTCAAAGGGAGAATGTGTAAACTCTACGTAGACAGCACCCATACTCAGGATCGAAACCAAGTCACTGACGCTCAAAGGCAGCAACTCTACTGCTGTGCCACTGTGCTGCTCTTCCTCTCATCCAGCTTTCTTCCCCCCCCCTCACACAATCTGTCTTAAGAAGGGCACCGCCCTAAAACGTCACCTATCCATGTTCTCCACAGATGCTGCCTGACCCGCTGAGTTACTCCAGCACTCTGTGAAACGTCACCTATCCATGTTCTCCACAGATGCTGCCTGACCCGCTGAGTTACTCCAGCATTCCACTCTGTTTCACCAGTGTTACCCTTCCAGCTAACTTTGTTTGTGCAGCCAGCTGAGGGAAGGCGATGTGCAAAGCACCAAGAATGCAGTGACCTACATTTCTGTTGGCCCGGGACCTGAGTTTCTATCGGCCAAACTGGCTGAGAACTTATGGAATTTGACGTGTTCAGTGGATCTGGTTTCACTGGAACATAAAGTTTAGTTTAGTTTGGAGATACGGCGCGGAAACAGACACTTCGGCCCACCGAGTCCGCGCCGACCAGCGATTCCCGCACACTCATAACAAGAGCAGTTGAGTATAGGAGCAAAGAGGTCCTTCTGCAGTTGTACAGGGCCCCAGTGTGACCGCACCTGGAGTACTGTGTGCAGTTTTGGTCTCCAAATTTGAGGAAGGATATTCTTGCTATTGAGGGCGTGTAGCGTAGGTTTACTAGGTTAATTCCCGGAATGGCGGGACTGTCATATGTTGAAAGACTGGAGCGACTAGGCTTGTATACACTGGAATTTAGAAGGATGAGAGGGGATCTTATCGAGACGTATAAAATTATTAAGGGGTTGGACACGTTAGAGGCAGGAAACATGTTCCCAATGTTGGGGGAGTCCAGAACCAGGGGCCACAGTTTAAGAATAAGGGGTAGGCCGTTTAGAACAGAGATGAGGAAAAACGTTTTCAGTCAGAGAGTTGTGAATCTGTGGAATTCTCTGCCTCAGAGGGCAGTGGAGGCCAATTCTCTGAACACATTCAAGAGAGAGCTAGATGGAGCTCTTAGGGATAGTGGAGTCAGGGGGTATGGGGAGAAGGCAGGAATGGGGTACTGATTGAGAATGATCAGCCATGACCACATTGAATGGCGGTGCTGGCTCGAAGGGCCGAATGGCCTTCTCCTGCACCTATTTTCTATTGTCTATTGTCTATTGACTAACACTATCCTGCACACACTAGGGACAATTTACACTTATACCAAGTTAATTGACCAACGAATCTGTACGTCTTTGGAGAGTGGGAGGAAACTGAAGATCTCAGAGAAAACCCACGCAGGTCAGGGTACAAACTCCATACAGACAGCACCCGTAGTCAGGATGGAACCCGGGTCTCTGGCGCTGTGAGGCAGCAACTCTACTGCTGCGCCACCAGAGATTCCAGAGTCTGGCACCAATATTCATGGGATGGAACATAGACAAGGTGGTGTGGTCAGTGTGCATTCATCAATTGTGGCACGGTGGTGCAGCGGTAGATTTGCTGCCTCACAGCACCAGAGACCCGGGTTCGATCCTGACTACCGGTGCTGCCTGTACAGAGGTTGTACGTTCTTCCCGTGACTGCGTGGGTTTTCTCCGGGTGCTTTGGTTTCCTCCCACACTCCAAAGATGTCCAGGTTTGTAGGTTAATTGGCTACAGTAAAGATTGCAAATTGTCCCTCAATTGTACGATAGTGTTAGTGTACAGGAGTCACATGTCGGCATGGACTAGGTGGGCCGAAGGGCCCGTGTTCTTGCTGTATCTCTAAACTAAACTAAACTAAGAACACATTATCTGGTCACAGAACCTACACAGAATTTATACTAGTCCCACCTGCCCACATTGTCCCATATCCCTCTCACCCCACCCTATCCATGTACCTGTCCAAGGGATCACAATATGCTGGAGTAACTCAGCGGGTCAGGCAGCATCTCAGGAGAGAAGGAATGGGTGACGTTTCGGGTCGAGTAACCTGAGTTACTCCAGCATTTTGTGATACCTTCGATTTGTACCAGAATCTGCAGTTATTTTCCTACACATGCACCTTTCCAGATGTTTTTGAAATGTTGTGACAGTACTTTCCTCAACAATCTCCAATCTCCTCTGTCAGCTCGTTCCCTGCACCCACTGCCCCTCAGGCTCCTATTAAATCTCCCCCCCCCCCCCACCCCACAAACCAATGTCCTCTGGTTCTTGAATGAGCGGGTTGGCAGACCGATTGTTTTCTCCGGAGCGCAGGAAGTTGAGGGGAGAATGAAAGGAGAACTTCTTTTCGCCTTCCATCACAGTGAGGAATGTGGAGGACTCACTGTGATGGATATTCATGTTAAAATGTATTTTGTGTGTCCTGTTGCTTTTAATTGTTATGATTGTATGGCAAATGAAATTTCTCGTATGTTGCAAAATATACTTGGCTAATAAAGTATTATTGTGATTGTGATATAAAAATGATGGGAGGTACAGATAGGGTAGACAGCCAGAACCTTGTCCCCAGAGGGGACATGTCCAACACTAGAGGGCATAGCTACAAGGTGAGAGGGGCAAAGTTTACAGGAGGTGTGTGGGGCAAGTGTTTTACACAGAGGGGGGTGGGGGCCTGGAACGTGCTGCCAGGGGTGGGGGTGGAGGCAGATACCATAGTGCCATTTATGAGGCTTTTGCAAATGCACATGGATATGTAGGGAATGGAGAGACATGGATCATATACAGGCACATGATATCAGTTTAACTTAGCATCATGTTTGGCATGGATATTATGGGCCAAAGGGCCTGTTCTTGTGCTGTACTTTTCTATGTTCTATGTTCGGCACAGACATTGCGGGCCGAATGGCCTGTTCCTGTACTGTTCTATGTTCCTATATTACTAAAACTCTCATCCTGTATGTATGTGTGCGTGTACGTATGTATGTATGTACCCGAAATACAGCCAAAACGGTACACGGTAGCGCAACAATTTTAGGCTCACCTTACTCATCATTCTCCTGCGGTGTGCAGTATCAAGTTTTGTTCAAATTGTTGCACTATCGTGTACCGTTTTGGCTGTATTTCAGGAACATACATACATCTATACAAGATGAGATTGCCATTTCTATCTAATACTTCCGTGTTCGGCATCACAATGGGAACCCAACGGGTCATATATCAGATCGCCATTTTGCGATCGCCATTTTGCGATCGCCATTTTGACATTGCCATTTTGCGATCGCCATTTTGAGATCGCCATTTTGACATCGCCCTTTTGACATCGCCATTTTGAGATCGCCATTTTGCGATCGCCATTTTGAGATTGCCATTTCGACCGCCATTTTGAGATCGCCATTTTGAGATCGCCATTTTGATCTAATACAGCGTCACAACGGGAACCTAATGTATGTACGTTCCCGAGATATAGTGCGCTCCCACTTGCCAAGCCCGGCAACCGTGCCTGCGCAGTTGGGGGAGGGTTGCCCGTCCCGGCGTGCCCCGCGCCTGACCTTCCTCCCGCGGTGCAGCACGGCGGCAGAGAGAAGGTCAAAGAAGATGGCCGCCGGCAGAACAAGCATGGGGCAGCGCCTTGCGGCCGCTCTCCTGCTGCCGGCCGCCGCCATGGCCGCCCGGTGCCGAGGTGAGTGGCTCCCTCTCCCCTTTCCTCTCCCCCTTCACCCGCCCCCGGCCCCGGGGGAGACTCTCTTGCCAGCAACGGGTCCACGGCTTGTCAGTTGGGGGAGGGCTGCCGGGCCGGCAGGAGAGGTTTGGACCCAACAGGTCCCATGTTCCTGTATTGCACTGTTCTGTGTTGTATAAACGGGGGCAGTGAAAGTTAGCAGAACTGGAGCAAGCTGTTGAGGTACAGGCTGCCTTCCTTGCCAACCTGGTGATGAGGCCACAGTGGCACAGCGGCAGAGTTGCTGCCTCACGGCGCCAGAGACCCAGGTTCCATCCCGACTACGGGTGCTGTCTGTACGGAGTTTGCATGTTCTCCCCGTGACCTGCGTTGCTTCTCTCCGGGCGCTCCCACAAAGACGTGCAGGTTTGTGGGTTAAATGTCTTCGGTAAGGATTGTAAATTGTCCCTAGTGTATGTAGGATAGTGTAAGTGTACGGGGTGATCGCTGGTCGGCATGGACCCGGTGGGCTGAAGGGCCTGTTTCTGTGCCTTATCTCTAAAGTCTGACATTCTACAGATCCGAGAGATTGTTGGTGTGCAAGACTTGCCCCTTTCTCCCCTGCCCCAACCTAAATGCAGGGCTGTGACTGTTCAGAAAATAAACTTGAATCTGGAGCTTTACGATGACTCACAGCCCTTAGGTCAGCCATGGGAAATAGAGTCATGAAAGAGCAGCATTATCTCAGAGGAGCGTTTATCTGTGTTTCTGAGAACGGACACGCCCAATTCCTGGAAATGAGCGAGGTTTTAAATTAAGGAATGCCAGCATGAAGGAGGAAATTGTTTGCAGGAAAAAGAAACTACAGATGCTGGTTTAAATCGAAGATGCTGGAGTAACTCAGCGGGTCAGGCAACATCTGTGGAGAACATGGTTTGGTGATGTTTCACCGAGTGCTGGAGTAACTCAGTGGGTCAGGCAGCATCTGTGGAGAACATGGATAGGTGACGTTTCACAGAGTGCTGGAGTAACTCAGTGGGTCAGGCAGCATCTGTGGAGAACATGGATAGGTGACGTTTCGGATCGAGACCCTTCCTTAGATGAGGTTTAGAGGGATATGAGCAGCTAAAATGAGGCATCCTGGTGAATATGGGCGAGTTGGGACGAAGGGCCTGTTTCCATGCCGTATGACTCCATGATGTCTTTGATTGGGTTGGCCGCTCGCCCAAGGTAAAGAGCAGTAGGAGACCGCAGTCGGTGAAATCAAAGCACAGGTGTCCAAGGCAATTTCCCATAGACATCCAAAGTCTCCCTTTATGGTCCAAGATAGCAGACGTTGCTCTGTGAGGTTTATTGAGACACTGGTAGCACCTGCACAGTAGTGCTATTGTTGGGTAGCTCAATATTTTTAAAGATTGTGGTGGCACAGTGGGGCAGCGGTAGAGTTGCTGCCTCACAGCGAATGCAGCGCCGGAGACCCAGGTTCCATCCCGACTACGGGCGCCGTCTGTGCGGAGTTTGTACGTTCTCCCCGTGACCTGCGTGGGTTTTCCCCGAGATCTTCGGTTTCCTCCCACACTCCAAAGACGTGCAGGTTTGTAGGTCAATTGGCTTGGTAAATGTAAAAATTGTCCCTAGTGTGTGTAGGATAGTGTTAATGTGCGGGGATCGCTGGGCGGCGCGGACCCGCTGGGCTGAAGGGCCTGTTTCCGTGCTGTATCTCTGAACCAACCAGCCAAAGTCTCCCTTTATGGTCTAAGATAGAAGGTATAGCTCTGTGAGGTTTATTGAGGCACTGTTAGCACTTACACAATAGTGCTTTTTTTTAAATAGGTGCAAGAGGAGGCCATTGGGCCCTTCGAGTCAGCACCGCCATTCATTGTGATCATGGCTGATCATCTTTCACAATCAGTAACCCGTGCCTGCCTTCTCCCCATACCCCTTGATTCCACTAGCCCGAAAAGCTAAATCTAACTCTCTCTTGAAAACATCCAGTGAATTGGCCTCCACTGCCCTCTGTGGCAGAGAATTCCACAAATTCACAACTCTCTGGGTGAAAAAGGTTCTTTTCACCTCAGTTTTAAATGGCCTCCCCTATATTCTAAGACTGTGGCCCCTGGTTCCGGACTCCCCCAACATTGGGAACATTTTTCCTGCATCTAGCTTGTCCAGTCCTTTTATAATTTTATACGTCTCTATAAGATCCCCTCTCATCCTTCTAAACTCCAGTGAATACAAGCCCAGTCTTTCCAATCTTTCCTCATATGATAATTCTTTAATCCGACGCTCTTACACTGGGAGTGAGTGCAGTTTCTGGCATGGAATGGTCAGCGTTTAAACAAATCCATCTTCACATTTATAAACGCTTATCTTCTGATATTTAAATCAGTTGAAATTAATAATATCTGTTGTGTAGCTGAATATTTTCTAAGATCACAGGCACCCAGGTGGTTTTGAAGGACAGTCCCTGTTAGCAAACTCCCACACACAGCACTACGATCATGAACGGATGGTCTATGGAGTCAATTATAAAAGACCGAATTGCGGAGCATTTGGATAGTAGTAACAGGATTGTTCCCAGTCAGCATGGATTTACGAAGGGGAAATCATGCTTGACTAATCTTCTGGAATTTTTTGAGGATGTAACTAGGAAAATTGACAGGGGAGAGCCGGTGGATGTAGTGTACCTCGACTTTCAGAAAGCCTTTGACAAGGTTCCACATAGGAGATTGGTGGGCAAAATTAGAGCACATGGTATTGGAGGTAGGGTACTGACATGGATAGAAAATTGGTTGACAGATTAGAACGGAGATGAGGAAGAACTTTTTCAGTCAGAGAGTGGTGAAGGTGTGGAATTCTCTGCCTCAGAAGGCAGTGGAGGCCAGTTCGTTGGATGCTTTCAAGAGAGAGCTGGATAGAGCTCTTAAGGATAGCGGAGTGAGGGGGTATGGGGAGAAGGCAGGAACGGGGTACTGATTGAGAGTGATCAGCCATGATCGCATTGAATGGCGGTGCTGGCTCGAAGGGCTGAATGGCCTACTCCTGCACCTATTGTCTATTGTCTATTGTCTATTGTCTATTGTCTATTGTCTAGATCTTTTGGAGACACATGGAAATGCAAATGCTGGAATCATGAGCAAAGGGACCCAGCGGGTCAGGCAGCATCTGCAGGGGGAAATCTGGGGAGGAGTCTGAAAACCGTGGCCACCTGGTTCAGAAGGATTGGGAACAAATCAATCTTCCACATATTCCTCAGCACAGGTGTCGCACAAGAATGCTCGCTCAGCCCCTTCCTCTGCTCCTTGTACAGCCACGGTCATGCAGCCACATACAAATCTCATCCAATATTCCAATTTGCAGATGACACCACCATTGTGGGCCGGATATCAAATAATGAGCAGACAGAGTTCACGAAGGAGATTGAACCTTGTAACCTGGTGTCAAGACAATAGTCTGATGAAGGGTCTCGACCCGAAACGTCACCAATTCCTTCTATCCCAAGATGCTGCCTGACCCGCTGAGTTGCTCCAGCACTCTGTGAAACGTCACCTATCCATGTTCTCCACAGATGCTGCCTGACCCGCTGAGTTACTCCAGCACTCTGTGAAACATCATCTATCCATGTTCTCCACAGATGCTGCCTGACCCGCTGAGTTACTCCAGCACTCTGTGAAACGTCATCTATCCATGTTCTCCACAGATGCTGCCTGACCCGCTGAGTTACTCCAGCACTCTATGAACATCACCTATCCATGTTCTCCACAGATGCTGCCTGTCCCGCTGAGTTACTCCAGCATTTTGTGCCTACCTTTCTCTCAATGGCTTCCCAGATGGGGCTCAACCCAGGGGACTATTTGCGTGCCAGCCACAGAAGCAGATGTACAATCACACATTATAATCCCTCCACACATTTCCAGGGCGGTCACGGTGGTGCAGCGGTAGAGTTGCTGCCTTACAGCGAATGCAGTGCTGGAGACCCGGGTTCCATCCCAACTACGGGTGCTGTCTGTACGGAGTTTGTACGTTCTCCCCGTGACCTGCGTGGGATTTCTCCGATACCTTCGGTTTCCTCCCACACTCCAAAGACGTACAGGTTTGTAGGTTAATTGGCTTGGTAAAATTGTAAATTGTCCCTAGTGTGTGTAGGATAGTGTTAGTGTGCGGGTATGCGTGGACTTGGTGGGCTGAAGGGCCTGTTTCCGCGCTGTATCTCAAAACTAAACTAAAAGCTGTGGACACAGCCCAGACCATCACACAAACCAACCTCCCTTCCATTGACTCCATCTACACCTCACGCTGCCTCGGCAAGGCCAGCAGCATAATCAAGGACCAGTCTCACCCCGGCCACTCCCTCTTCTCCCCTCTCCCATTGGGCAAGAGGTACAGAAGTGTGAAAACGCACACCTCCAGATTCAGGGACAGTTTCTTCCCGGCTGTTATCAGGCAACTGAACCATCCTACCACAACTAGAGAGCAGTGCTGAACTACTATCTACCTCATTGGTGACCCTCAGACGACATTTGATTGGACTTTACTGGACTTTACCTTGCACTAAACGTTATTCCCTTCATCCTGTATCTGTGACGACACTGCGGATGTCTTGATTGTAATCATGTGTAGTCTTTCTGCTCATTGGATCGCACGCAACACTAAAACTTTCCACTGTACCTCAGTACACGTGACAATAAAGTATCAACGCCCGATCTAACATCCAAGGGCCGCAGGTAAGAACCCTTAAAGCAATCCCTCTGCAGATCTGAAGGATCTCAACCCTTAACTGAGAAGGTTGTTGGCTGCAACCTTCCCCCCATTGACGAACTGTACACTGCAAGGGCCAGGAAGCGAGCGGGCAAGATCATCTCTGACCCCTCTCACCCTGGCCACAAACTCTTGGAAGAACTTCCCTCTGGAAGGCGACTCCGGACTGTCAAAGCAGCCACAGCCAGACATCGAAACAGATTGTTTCCACGTGTAGTAGTTCTACTCAATAACCAAAATATGCGGTCCCTTTTTGCTGTGGTTTATTTTCACCCACATGTTTAGACCGTAATGTTGTATCCTTATTGTTTTAATGTTTTATGCTTTATTCCTAATTGTTTACAATATGTTCGTGTTGTTATTTGCGAATGGAGCACCAAGGCACATTCCTTGTGTGTGCACATACACAGCCAATAAACTCATTCAATTCAATTCAACACAAATGTTGTCTGCCCATCCCCCCTAAAGATGCTGCCTGACCCGCTGAGTTACTCCAGCACTCTGTGAAACGTCACCTATCCATGTTCTCCACAGATGCTGCCTGACCCGCTGAGTTACTCCAGCACTCTGTGAAACGTCACCTACCCATGTTCTCCACAGATGCTGCCTGACCCGCTGAGTTACTCCAGCACTCTGTGTCTGTCTTTAGATGGATTGTACCTCGCTTTTCCCGCGGTCGGGGGGGGGGGGGGGGGGGGGGGGAGAGGGGGGTGGTAGACTTACCACAAGCTGGGTTTGCCTCTGGCGACTTGAAGGTGAAGTGTTGGCAGGAACGTGGAACAAGCTGGTGTGGAGAAGGAGGAGGAATCCGCCTTGACGTCCTTGCAAAAGATCTCTCTCGCACTCTCTCTCTCTCTCTCTCTCTCTCTCTCGCACTCTCTCCCTCTCTCTCGCACTCTCACTCTCTCTCTCGCACTCTCTCTCTCGCACTCTCTCTCTCGCACTCTCTCTCTCGCACTCTCTCTCTCGCTATTTCTCTCAAGCTGCGATCCACTCTCCCCCAGTGTTGTCGAGTCCCGTCACCTCTGGAGCTGCCGCCGTTGCTCCACACCGCGTTGAGTTTGAAGAGGGAAGGAACTGCAGATGCTGGTTCACACTGAAGATAGACACAGAGTGCTGGAGTAACTCACGGCATCACAACTGGCAGCATCTGTGGGTGGAAGGAATGGGCGAGGCCCTTCTTCTTCATTCAGACTGACCGGGCAAAGGGTTAGTTTTCGTTTTAGCTGACAGCGTTTGGTTGGAAGTCTACAATTCTCAGCGCGTTGTCTTGGGTCGGGGGCGGTCTGAAATGTTTACAACCCACCTCGACTTTCGTAATGGGTCTCTGGAAAAGTGGGCTGGGAATCAGTAACATGCACACGCGACTGGAAAACACGTCAAACCCTTGAAAGAAGGTAGACACAGAGTGCTGGAGTAACTCAGCGGGTCAGGCAGCATCTGTGGAGAACATGGATAGGTGACGTTTCGGGTCGAGACCCTTCTCTCTGTGAAAAAGACCTTTGAAAGATCTTCACATCGAACTTTACCTTTTCAAGGAAGACTGTGACTTTATATTTGATATAAAGATTTGTAACTTTATATTAGGAAAATAACTGCAGATGCTGGTACAAATCGAAGGTACCACAAAATGCTGGAGTAACTCAGCGGGTCAGGCAGCATCTGTGGAGAGAAGGAGTCTGAAGAAGGGTCTCCACCCGAAACGTCACACATTCCTTCTCTCCACAGATGCTGCCTGACCCGCTGAGTTACAACAGCACTCTGTGAAACGTCACCTATCCATGTTCTCCACAGATGCTGCCTGACCCGCTGAGTTACTCCAGCACTCTGTGACACATTTGTAACTCTATATTCAGTAGATGGAGAAGGACTCAAGGGTCCAGGCTAAAGATTAGAGGCTGGGCAGGTTCGGTCTTTATTCCTTGGAGTGTAGGAGGATGAGGAGTGATCTCAGAGTCAGAGACAAACAGGGTGGAAACATAGAAACACAGACAATAGGTGTAGGAGTAGGCCATTCGGGGATCTTGTAGAGTCCACGCCTCGGCTGGTCGGCGCTATTTTAGCGGCACACTGAGGACCAACAGCATATTAGGCAGGTGGTCATAATGTTTTACAGTTTAAGAATAAGGGGTAGGCCATTTAGAACGGAGATGAGGAAAAACTTTTTCAGTCAGAGAGTTGTGAATCTGTGGAATTCTCTGCCTCAGAAGGCAGTGGAGGTCAATTCTCTGAATGCATTCAAGAGAGAGCTAGATAGAGCTCTTAAGGATAGCGGAGTCAGGGGGTATGGGGAGAAGGCAGGAACGGGGTACTGATTGAGATACAATTACAATCAAGCCATCCTCAGTGCACAGATAAAGGATAGAGGTACTACATTTAGGGCAAGATAAAGTTCGAGTAAAGATAGTCTGAGGGTCTCCAATGAGGGGGATGGGAGGTCAGGACTGCACTCTAGCTTATGAGAGGACGGTTCAGTTGCCTGATAACAGCCGGGAAGAAACTGTCCCTGAATCTGGAGGTGTGCGTTTTCACACTTCTGTACCTCTTGCCTGATGGGAGAGGGGAGAAGAGGGAGTGACCGGGGTGAGACTGGTCCTTGATTATGCTGCTGGCCTTGCCGAGGCAGTGTGAGGTGTAGATGGAGTTAGTGGAAGGGAGGTTGGTTTGTGTGATGGTCTGGGCTGCTGGCCACAACTCTCTGCAGTTTCTTGCGGTCTTGGATGGAGCTGTTCCCACACCAAGCTGTGATCATCCTGATAAAATGCTTTCTACGGCGCATCTGTAGATGTTGGTGAGAGTTGTAGTGGGCACGAGACTAAGTGGACCCGTTGGGCCCAAACCTCTCCTGCATTGGTGCAGCACCCTCTCCTCCCCCACTCGCCCTCCCCTCTCCCCCTCCCCCCCCCCCTCCACCCTCCCTCTCTCCCCTTCCCCTCCCCTCCCACCCTCCCTTCCTCCTCCCCCTCCCCTGCCCTCCCCATCCCTCCACCCCCTCCCCCTTTCCCTCCCCCCTCCATCCCCCTCAACTCCTCTTATCCTCCCTTCCTCCCTCCCTCCCTCCCTCCCTCCCTCCCTTGCCCCTCCCTCCCTAGGAGATAGATTTAAACTTTAAAATGAGAATAACTGTAAAAATATAACAGATTTCAATGAAACATCTTCCATTAGCACCCGAGGGACGACGGTGAGTAAGGTGGGCACAAAATTGTCGCGCTGTCTTGTACCGTTTTGGCTGTAGTTCAGGAACAAACAAACAAACAAACAAACGAGAGATTTAGTATATAGATGCTGAACTTCCTAAACCCGCTGAGAAGGTAGCGGCTTTGATGTGTTTTCTTGGCCATAGCTGCAATATGCTGGTCAAGGACAAACCTTCTCGCTCACACAAGGAGTGACTCACTGCGCACACATGACTAACAGGACCATGGCCACAGCACAGAGATAGACCACAACATGCACACTCACGCATCTATAGCACTTTGCTCAGGCTGCATTTGGAGTATTGCGTGCAGTTCTCGTCACCACATATAAGATTATTAAAGGATTGGACACGCTAGAGGCAGGAAACATGTTCCCGATGTTGGGGGAGTCCAGAACCAGGGGCCACAGTTTAAGAATAAGGGGTATGCCATTTAGAACGGAGATGAGGAAAAAAAAATTCACCCAGAGAGTTGTGAATCTGTGGAATTCTCTGCCTCAGAAGGCAGTGGAGGCCAATTCTCTGAATGCATTCAAGAGAGAGTTAGATAGAGCTCTTAAAGATAGCAGAGTCAAGGGATATGGAAAGAGATATGGTACTGATTGTAGATGAACAGGCATGATCACAGTGAATGGTGGTGCTGGCGCAAAGGGCCAAATGGCCTCCTCCTGCACCTATTGTCTATTGTCTATTATGGGAGGGATGTGGAGGCTTTGGAGAGGGTGCGGAGGAGGTTTACCATAAAGATGCCTGGATTAGAGGGTTTCAGTGCCGGGAGAGGTTGGACAGACTTGGGTTGTTTTTTCTGGAATGTCGGAGTTGAGGGGAGACTTGATAGAAGTGTATAGTTGCTGGGCAAGTGGGCTAAGGAATGGTTAATGTCAGTAAGTGTGAGGTGTTGCATTTTGGAAAGTCACACCAGGGAGAGACCTTCACAGTGAATAGCACGGCTCTGGTGAGTATTGAACAGCAGAGGGATCTAGGAGCGCAGGTACATAGACACCTGCAAATGGCGTCACAGGTAGACAGGGAGTGTTGTAGAGCAGAGGGATCTAGGTGCGCAGGTACACAATTCCCCTGAAAGTGGCGTCACAGGTAGACAGGGAGTGTTGTAGAACAGAGGGATCTAGGTGCGCAGGTACACAGTTCCCTGAAAGTGGCGTCACAGGTAGACAGGGAGTGTTGTAGAGCAGAGGGATCTAGGTGCGCAGGTACACAGTTCCCTGAAAGTGGCGTCACAGGTAGACAGGGAGTGTTGTAGAGCAGAGGGATCTAGGTGCGCAGGTACACAATTCTCTGAAAGTGGCGTCACAGGTAGACAGGGAGTATTGTAGAGCAGAGGGATCTAGGAGTGCAGGTACATAGACACCTGCAAATGGCATCACAGGTAAATCAGGGTGGTCAAGAAGGCCTTCAGGAAACTGAATACAGATGTTGGGCCAAACTAGGGCAGGTGGGACATGTTGGTCGGCATGGATGAGTTGGGACAAGGGGCCTGGCTTCGTGCTGTGTGATTCTATGACATTATGACTCAATGGGAAGCATATTGGAGCACGTTCAAAATTGTAATAAAATCCTGAAATGCGGGCTTGACTTGAATGAAGCTCCCTGCGGTAATTTTGGACTCAATAGAGAGCTGGAATGACAAACAATAGCTCTGGAAGTAACCATGGTGAGGCACGATATAGAGATTCACTCTGGGATTAGTGAATGGTGCCTTTAATCCCACAGTACTTCCTGCAAAACATCAATATTTATTGAAAAGTTAATTTACTCAACAGTAAATCTTGGCCTGTGATTTAATCAAGTCTTGCATTCCTGCTGATATCCACTGTCGTTGTTTGTTTGACAATAGACAATAGACAATAGACAATAGGTGCAGGAGTAGGCCATTCAGCCCTTCGAGCCAGCACCGCCATTCAATGCGATCATGGCTGATCACTCAATCAGTACCCCGTTCCTGCCTTCTCCCCATACCCCCTCACTCCGCTATCCTCAAGAGCTCTATCCAGCTCTCTCTTGAAAGCATCCAACGAACTGGCCTCCACTGCCTTCTGAGGCAGAGAATTCCACACCTTCACCACCCTCTGACTGAAAAAGTTCTTCCTCATCTCCGTTCTAAATGGCCTACCCCTTATTCTCAAACTGTGGCCCCTTGTTCTGGACTCTCCTAACATTGGGAACATGTTATCTGCCTCTAATGTGTCCAATCCCCTAATTATCTTATATGTTTCAATAAGATCCCCCCTCATCCTTCTAAATTCCAGTGTATACAAGCCCAATCGCTCCAGTCTTTCAACATACGACAGTCCCGCCATTCCGGGAATTAACCTAGTGAACCTACGCTGCACGCCCTCCATTGTTTGTATATATGTGTGCAAAATGTGGAGAGGATGTTTCCACTGGTGGGAGAGTCTATTAGTTTAGTTTAGAGATACAGCGCGGAAACAGGTGATTTGACCCACACACTAACACTATCCTACACACACCAAGGATAATTTACAATCTTTACCGAAGCCAATTGACCCACAAACCCGCACGTTTTTGGTGAGTGGGAGGAAACCAGAGCACCTGGAGAAAACCCACGAAGGTCACGGGGAGAACGTACAAATTCTGTACAGACAGCGCACGTAGTCGGGATGGAACCCGGGTCTCCAGCGCTGTGAGGCAGCAACTCTACCGCTGCGCCACCGTATTGTGTTATGTAATTCAACAAGATTGTCGTTAATCCTGCTCGCCGCTCACGTTCCGTCTAATCTCCACAGCCCCCCCTCCCATTTAGCTTTTCCAGCGTTGTCACCCCTTACTGAGATCAGTCTGAAGAAGGGTCCTGACATCCTACAGATGTGCCATAGAAAGCATTTTATCGGGATGCATCACAGCCTGGTTTGGGAACAGCTCCATCCAAAACTTCTGGTTGGAGATTTTTAAAATAGTTTCTAAAGTTATTAACAAAAAATTAGATATAGATCCAAAATTAATTATATTAGGATTATCAGAACATACTACAAATTTTACAGCAAGTCAGGTACATTTTCTTGATTACAGTCTAATAACTGCGAAAAAATTAATACTTAAATTTTGGAAAAAACCAATAACCCCCACAATTAAAATGTGGACTACGGAAATGACAGAGACCCTGCATTTGGAAAAAATAAGATTTGCCTTAATTGACAAACCTGAGTTATTTTAAAAAATATGGTCTCCATTTATTGAATTTTTAGAAAAGTAAATGGGTTTGGCACAGGACTAAAATAAAATTTTTAAATTAAAAGTTGTAACTTGAGTTAGGGGTTGGATGTACTGCTATTGTCTCCCGGATCTACTCCCTTTAATTTTTATAGTTAGATCCTTTTTTTTAAAATATATTTTTTTAACCCTCTTATTCTCTCTCCCCAAGTTTATAGTTTTTTGTTGTTGTTTTTTTTAACTTTCTCTCTTCAAAAATTTAAAAATTGAAGCTATGTAAGAACTCTGTAACAAATGTGTTTTTTAAAATTTCTATTTGTACATTTGCTTTTCAAAAATTTAAATAAAAAAAAATTTAAATAAAAAAAAAGAAAAAAAAGAAAGCATTTTATCGGGATGCATCACAGCCTGGTTTGGAAACAGCTCCATCCAAGACTGCAAAAAATTGCAGAGAATTGTGGACGCAGCCCAGACCATCACACAAACCAACCTCCCTCCCACTGACTCCATCCACACTTCACGCTGCCTCGGCAAGGCCAGCAGCCCAGACCATCACACAAACCAACCTCCCTCCCACTGACTCCATCTACACCTCACGCTGCCTCGGCAAGGCCAGCAGCATAATCAAGGACCAGTCTCACCCCGGTCACTCCCTCTTCTCCCCTCTCCCATCGGGCAAGAGGTACAGAAGTGTGAAAACGCACACCTCCAGATTCAGGGACAGTTTCTTCCCGGCTGTTATCGGGCAACTGAACTATCCTACCACAACCAGAGAGCAGACTAATTAGTTTCGGGCCTGCCCCGTTTATCTCTCTTTTTTTAAAAAAAACCAATAACTTTGTTAAAAAACGGAGCTAGTATTATTATTTTTTTACATCTCACGGAAGTCCTTAGATTTTTTGCCACCTTAGGGTGGCTAACACTAACTGCACTAATTGTAGTTGTAGTTTTAGTTGTTTCTTCTTCTTTCCTGCACTCTTTTAATCTTTTATATATTGATTTTTTTTTTAGATTTAATTTTTATTATTATGTCATTTTTCAGAATTTATATACTTTTGGGAGATATTTCCGGGAAACACTCTACGTAGTACAAAAGATCATCCACCCTTCATTCAAGAAAAATGTTGTAGTTCGGGTGCCAGGCCATTTGCTTTATTATAGACTATTTAGGAAAACAGGGGGTAAAGGTATTACATTTTGTAGTTGGAATGTCAAGGGTGTTAATGAACCAATTAAAAGAGGTAAAGTACTTTCACATTTAAAATCTATTGATGCAGACATAATGTTCCTTCAGGAAACTCATCTAAAAAATGTAGCACATAATAGACTGAAAGGCAAATGGATTGATAAATGATTTCACTCATCGTTTCCCTTTAAATCAAGAGGTGTTGCCATTTTAATTCGTAAGGGTATACCATTTATACATACTTCCTCTATAGTCGACACTGAAGGTAGATATGTTATATTAGTGGGAGAACTATATTCTACAAAATTGATATTGGTGAATGTCTATGCACCAAATTTTGATAATCCGTTATTTTAAAAAAAAATTTTTAATACCATTCCAGAATTCGGACAATATAACTTGATAATTGGAGGAGATTTAAATTGTACATTAGATCCTTATTTGGATAGATCTTCAACTCAAAGGAAAACAAAATCCAAGTCGTGTGAATTATTAAACTCTTATATAAATAGTGCAAATATAAAAGATGTTTGGAGGATTGATAATCCTTCAGGCCGAGAGTATTCATTTTATTCACCAGTGCATAAAACTTATTCAAGAATTGACTATTTCTTGGTGGACTCCAAACTTATTCCTTATACGTATAATTCAAAATATCATAATATTATTATATCCGATCATGCCCCTTTAACATTTAGGGTAAAACTCCAAGGAGTAACGGGGAAACAGACTAATTGGAGATTTAATCCGCAAATCTTAAATGAAAAAGCATGTTATGACTATCTTAAATCGCAATTTGAAACTTTTTTTTACACAAATGACCTCCCTGAAACATCTGCGTCTCTGCTTTGGGAAACATTTAAAGCGTTTGTGAGAGGATGTATTATTGCTTTTCAAGCGTCTCAAAACAAGAAGAAGCGAGCTGAACGAAATGACCTAGAAAGTCAGATAAAACAGTTAGACATAACAAATGCCATTGCTCCCTCTATTGAAATACATAATAAAATTGCAGCTCTCAAATATAAGTTAAATTATATTCTCTCAGCTCATATTTTAAGGCTTTTTCAATATACTAAACAAAAACATTTTGAATTTGGAGATAAACCACAGAAATTGCTAGCACGTCAACTCCGTAAATTAGAAGATGATTCTACAATTCACAAAATTAGATCAGAAAATGGAGATTTGCTTAAATTACCTAAGGATATTAATCAGAGATTTTTGCAATTTTATCAGTCATTATATTCATCAAAAATAACAGATAGTTCTGCGCAGATGCAAAACTTTTTGCAGGAATGTAACCTTCCTGGTTTGAATGTGAGTGATAGAAATTTACTGGGCGCAGAAATAACTATGAAAGACGTTGAAGAGACCATTAAATCCATGAAAAATGGGAAGACTCCTGGCCCTGATGGCTTAAATAATGAATTTTATAAAAAAAATAGTGATTTGATCTCTCCACGTTTGCAAACTGTATATAGTCACGCCTTTAAACAACAGAGATTACCGCAAACTCTGACTGAATCAACAATAATCCTCATTCCTAAAAAAGATAAGGATTCTGAAGACCCTGGTTCGTATAGGGCGATAGCTCTTTTAAATACTGATCAGAAGATATTAGCGAAAATATTAGCTCAGAGATTAAGTCTAGTTATAGATAAATTGATACACCCCGATCAATCAGGCTTTATAGCCAAACGATATTCATTTTTCAACTTGAGACGCTTGTTCAATATAATTTATTCAAACAGACTATTAAATGAAGATTTAGCAATCATCTCGCTAGATGCTGAAAAAGCATTTGATCAAGTAGAATGGCCCTATCTTTTCTCAGTGATGGAAAAATTTCAACTAGGTGAAAATTTTTGTTCATGGGTGAAACTTCTATATACATCCCCAACAGCTAGAATATTAACTAATCAAATGCTGTCATCCAAATTTCATTTATCTAGGGGTTGTAGACAAGGATGTCCACTATCACCACTTCTATTTGCCCTTATTATAGAACCACTTGCTGAGAGTATTAGATCAAATTCAGATATTCATGGCTATAACACTAAACATACAACCAATAAAATTTCTTTATATGCGGATGATGTGTTAATATATATTACAAAGCCAGAAATTAGCATTCCGAATTTATTAAATCTCATAACTCAATTTGGTTCATTTTCAGGTTATAGAATTAACTGGTACAAAAGTGAAATTATGCCAATAATGGAGCATAATCCGGCCATACTTCAACAATTTCCTTTTAAAATTGCCTATGAAAAGTTTAAATATCTCGGAATTTACGTGACTAGGAAATATACTTCTTTATTTAAATTAAATTTTCCTCCTTTACTCACTAAATTACACAGAAATATCCAATTTTGGAAAAAACTTCCTATATCATTAGTTGGTCGTAGTAATGCTATAAAGATGATCTTTCTTCCACAGCTACTATACTTATTTCAAGCAATTCCGATCTATCTTCCAAAAAAGTTTTTTTTTAAAATTGATTCAATTGTTACTAATTTTATTTGGGACTACAAGACTCAAAGAATAAATAAAAGACATCTATGTAAGTCTAAAATTAATGGAGGAATTGCCTTACCTAACTTTTTATTTTATTATTGGGCGGTTAATATTAAAAATATAACCTGCTGGTTGGATGATTCTGATCAACAACCGGATTGGTTAAAGATGGAGAAAGAGGATTGTTTACCATTTGATATTGGTGCGATCCTCTTAGCTCCAATAAATTTAAATAAAAAAACACATGGAGGTAATCCCATTATACATAGTGTTATCCGTACCTGGAAACAATTAAATCTTACTTTAAAACTGAGTAAATTATCTGCTTTCCACCCTATTGCGAATAACCCTTCTTTTAAACCGTCTGTCTTAGATAGAGGATTTGCTCAATGGAAAAGTTATGGAATTAGAAGGGTGGGAGATCTTTATCATAAGGGAACTTTTCTTTCTTTTCAGGATTTACAGCAGAAGTACGGATTACATGTTAATAATTATTTTAGATATTTACAACTTAGAGATTATGTAAAATCACACATGCAAGAATATAAGTTTAGAGGTCCAGAAATACTTGATGTATGCCTGAATCGACATTATAATTCAAATAAATTAATATCCTTTATTTATAATACTCTCCTTGACACTGACATTCCGTCATCAGAATCTTATAGACGAGCATGGGAGGACGAATTGAATCAACTTATAATGCAAGATATATGGGATGAAAGTTTACAACATATACATCAATGTTCATTAAATACTAGACATTCCTTAATACAATTTAAAATAATACATAGATTACATTATTCGAAGACGAAATTAAATAGGATTTTTCCTAGTATCTCTCCTATTTGTGATAAATGTCAATTTCAAGAAGCTAATTTAACTCATATTTTCGTAACTTGTATAAAAATGCAAAACTTCTGGTTGGAGATTTTTAAAATAGTTTCTAAAGTTATTAACAAAAAATTAGATATAGATCCAAAATTAATTATATTAGGATTATCAGAACATACTACAAATTTTACAGCAAGTCAGGTACATTTTCTTGATTACAGTCTAATAACTGCGAAAAAATTAATACTTAAATTTTGGAAAAAACCAATAACCCCCACAATTAAAATGTGGACTACGGAAATGACAGAGACCCTGCATTTGGAAAAAATAAGATTTGCCTTAATTGACAAACCTGAGTTATTTTAAAAAATATGGTCTCCATTTATTGAATTTTTAGAAAAGTAAATGGGTTTGGCACAGGACTAAAATAAAATTTTTAAATTAAAAGTTGTAACTTGAGTTAGGGGTTGGATGTACTGCTATTGTCTCCCGGATCTACTCCCTTTAATTTTTATAGTTAGATCCTTTTTTTTAAAATATATTTTTTTAACCCTCTTATTCTCTCTCCCCAAGTTTATAGTTTTTTGTTGTTGTTTTTTTTAACTTTCTCTCTTCAAAAATTTAAAAATTGAAGCTATGTAAGAACTCTGTAACAAATGTGTTTTTTAAAATTTCTATTTGTACATTTGCTTTTCAAAAATTTAAATAAAAAAAAATTTAAATAAAAAAAAAGAAAAAAAAGAAAGCATTTTATCGGGATGCATCACAGCCTGGTTTGGAAACAGCTCCATCCAAGACTGCAAAAAATTGCAGAGAATTGTGGACGCAGCCCAGACCATCACACAAACCAACCTCCCTCCCACTGACTCCATCTACACCTCACGCTGCCTCGGCAAGGCCAGCAGCATAATCAAGGACCAGTCTCACCCCGGTCACTCCCTCTTCTCCCCTCTCCCATCGGGCAAGAGGTACAGAAGTGTGAAAACGCACACCTCCAGATTCAGGGACAGTTTCTTCCCGGCTGTTATCAGGCAACTGAACCATCCTACCACAACCAGAGAGCAGTGCTGAACTACTACCTGCTGCCGAGACTGCTGCCGAGACTGCCGCTACCACCGAGGCTGCCGTTACTGCCGAGGCTCCAGAATATACCAGCAACCAGTGACAGAATGATAGAGTCATACAGCAAGGAAACAGGCCCTTTGGCCCGACCTGTCCGTGCCGACCAACATGTCCCATCTAAACATCCAAGATCTTCACATCAAACTTCACCTTTTCAATGAAACATAGAAACATAGACAATAAGTGCAGGAGGAGGCCATTCGGCCCTTCGAGCCAGCACCGCCATTCATTGTGATCATGGCTGATCGTCCACAATCAGTAACCCGTGCCTGCCTTCTCCCCATATCCCTTGATTCCGCTAGTCCCTAGAGCTCTATCTAACTCTCTCTTAAATTCATCCAGTGAATTGGCCTCCACTGGCTTCTGTGGCAGAGAATTCCACAAATTCACAACTCCCTGGGTGAAAAAGTTTCTTCTCACCTCAGTTTGAAATGGCCTCCCCTTTATTCCGGATGCTCGACTGTTCCGGACGCTGCCTTTTTTCATTTGTACACTTTATTCTGTTTTATATTTGGGAAATAGAGCAGGATTCAGGGGCCTGAGTTAACCAGGCTAGGACAGGTTGACCAGGCAGGAGAATGAGAGATGATAATAATAATAATAATAATCCATTTATTTTATATAGCGCCTTATCACATGCCCAAAGCGCTTTACAAAAACAATTAACATAGAAACAAACAGACAAACTATCCTGACGGAAAAGCGGCGAATACACAACGCCAGCGTCCTCTCACGTCAGGGTCCGGCAGTAGACATTAAAAAGCACAAGACACACAGATATAATTTTTTACACAAAACAGCCATCACAGTGATTGCTCTAGGCATACCCTCACTGTGATGGAAGGCAAAGTCTTATCTCCTCCTCATTCTTCTCCCGTGGTGCCACGAGGTGATCGAGGCTCCCAACTTTTTGAAGCCCCCACCGGGCGATGGAAAGTCCCAGGGCCGAGCCGAGCAGGCCGATGAAAGTCCTGAGCCCCCACCGGGCGATGTAAAGTGCTGCGGCCGGGCCACGCAGGGCGATGAAGGGCCTGCGGGCGGGTTGATCGTACCTCGCGCTTCGGGGCGGTCGAAGCTGCTATGGCTGGAGCTCCCAAAAGCCGTA
Organism: Rhinoraja longicauda; assembly: GCF_053455715.1. NCBI lineage: Eukaryota > Metazoa > Chordata > Chondrichthyes > Rajiformes > Arhynchobatidae > Rhinoraja > Rhinoraja longicauda. Next base: position 1,241,340 of record NC_135954.1, on the reverse strand, counting down.
ATAGAGGTGACCAAAATCATGAGGGGGTGAATGCACGCAGTCTTTTTAATCCAGAGTCGGGAAATGGAGAACCAGGAGGCATCGGTTTAAGTGAGAGGGGAAAGATTGAATAGGAACCCGAGGGGTAACTGTACCTCTTGCTAAACACCATGTGAAAATCTATGTAGACACAAAATGCTGGAGTAACTCAGTGGGTCAGGCAGCATCTCTGGAGACCCGAAACGTCACCCATTCCTGCTCTCCAGAGATGCTGCCTGACCCGCTGAGTTACTCCAGCACTCTGTGAAACGTCACCTATCCATGTTCTCCACAGATGCTGCCTGACCCGCTGAGTTACTCCAGCATTTTGTGTCTACCTTCGATTTAAACCAGCATCTGCAGTTTTTTTCTTACACCTGTGAAAATTTATGTTCCTCTCTCCCACTATCACTGTCGCTAAACAAAATTAAACATTTAAGGACATTTAGACAGGTACATGGATAGGACAGGTTTGGAGGGATATGGACCAAGCGCAGGCAAGTGGGATTAGTGTAGATGGGACATTGTTGGCCGGTGTGGGCGAGTTGGGCTGAAGGGCCTGTTTGGGCTGAAGGGCCTGTTTCCACACTGTGTTACTCTATGACTCTATGACTGGGGTTGCCAACTTTCTCACTTCCAAATAAGGGACAAGGTGACGTCACCGCCCCTCGCCCCACCTGACCTCACCCAGCCAGCGGCCACGTTAGGCGGTGCCCGGGCCTCCGGGCCTACACTGTCCGGGACTACAGCGGCCCCCGGGCTACAGTGTCCAGGCCTACATTGTCCAGGCCTACAGTGTCCGGGCCTACAGTGTCCGGGCCTAATACGGGACAAGGGCGGTCCCATACCGGACAAACCAATTTAGCCCAAAATACGGGATGTCCCGGCTACTACGGATCAGTTGGCAACCCTATCGATGACACATGGACGTGCGGGTATGTAGGTTAATTGGCCCTCTGTGAGTTGCCCCTGGTGTGTGGGGAGTGGATGAGAAAGTGGGATAACATGGAACTAGTGTGAAAGGGATGATCGATGATGGGCCGAAGGGGCCGTTTCAGTGGTGTATTGGATTGTCATATACACCAAATATGAGCCACAGCCATTAAAGTTCCTCATTGCTGCAGCATTACAGGTTCATTAGATGCAACAACAGTAAATATACCTCAGATAGATTCCAGCACCAAAGTGTTCTTGTGTCTCAATTCCCCTCTGATTAGTTTAGTTTAGTCTAGAGATACATCACGGAAATAGGCCTTTCGGCCCGCCGAATCCATGCCGACCAGCGATCACCCCGTACACTAGTTCTATCCTACACACACCAGGGACAATTTATAGAGGCCAATTAACCTACAAACCCGCACGTCTCTGGAGTGTGGGAGGAAACTGGAGCGCCCGGAGAAATCCCACGCAGGTCACGGGGAGAACGTACAAACTCCACACAGACAGCACAGCACCCGAGGCCAGGATCAAACCCTGATCCCTGGCGCTGTGAGGCAGCAGCTCGACCCGCTGCTCCACTGTGCTGCACTGAATCATTAAATCTACCCAACCCTTCGCACAGTGACTTGTTTAAAAATTGAAATCAGAAGTGGCCTGTTTAAGTGTTTGCAGGGATGTTGTGGGAGTGGGTTTGTCTGTTGAGCGTACGTGTGGGACTAGAGAGAGGCTTGGTGCCGGGGTCGAGACATCATTCTCCAGCTGTGCTGGCTCCACAACCAAACTGCCTCTAGCTTGTAACACATGAGTCACATCTGCCCCATCAGTCAAGGTTAGATGACTCACGGCGTGCAGGAAAGAACTGCAGATGCTGGTTTAAATCGAAGGTAGACACAAGATGCTGGAGAAACTCAGCGGGTCAGGCAGCATCTGTGGAGAACGTGGATAGGTGACGTTTCACAGAGTGCTGGAGTAACTCAGCGGGATAGGCAGCATCTGTGGAGAGAAGGAATGGGTGATGTTTCGGGTTGAGACCCTTCTTCAGACTGATTTTTTAAATTTCAAAATATATTTTATTCGAGAAATAAATATATAAACAAAACATGTTCCTCACAAAACTCCATCCAATATTCTCGGAGGCTGTGCATACATCCAATACGTACATTCAATACACCGATTGCACAAATTTACCCCCCACTCATGTGGCCCACTGGAGTGGAATCCCTTCCCTTATTTGGAGGGGCGTCTCTCTCCACCACACCCTGCCCCCCCCATGTCCAGCAGCGGAAGGCCCCTAGACTGTGGTCCTCCCCCACAGGGCCTTGGCGTTGGCTGCACCAAGCTTCAGTGCGTCCCTCAGCACGTACTCCTGCAGTCTGCAGCGGGCCAGTCGGCAACATTCTCCGATGGACAGCTCGCTCCGCTGGGAGGCCAACAAAGCTCAGACAGACCAAAGAGCATCTTTCACCGAGTTGATGACCTTCCAGCAGCACTCGATGTCGGTCTCCGAATGCGTCCCTGGGAACAGTCCGTAGATCACAGAGTCCTCTGTGACGCTGCTCGGAATAAATCGTGACAGGGACCCCTGCAGACCTCTCCAGACTCTCTTGGTAAATCCACACTCTGTGAAGAGGTGGGCCACCGTCTCCTCTCCGTAGCAGCCGTCCCGAGGGCAGCGTGCGCCGGTAGTGAGGTTCCGGCGGTGCAGGAAGGATCTGATTGGGAGGGCTCCCCTCACCGCCAGCCAAGCCAGGTCTTGGTGCTTGTTGGTTAGTTCTGGCGATGAGGCATTTTGCCAGACAAGCTGGGCAGTCTGCTCTGGGAACCACGCCACAGGATCCATGGAGTCATTCCCCTGCAGTGCCTGCAGGACGTTCCGTGCTGACCACTGCCCGATGGACTTGTGGTCAAAGGTGTTGGTCCGGAAGAACCTTTCCTCGAACGACAGATGGTGCGACAATGTCCAGCTGACTGGCACATTGCGTGGCATCTGCGCCAGGCCCATCCTTCGCAACACCGGGGACAGGTAGACCCTCAGCAGGTAGTGGCACTTGGTGCCCACGTGCCTTGGCTCTACGCTCCGCCTGATGCAGCCACACACGAAGGTGGCCATCAGGATGAGGGCGACGTTGGGCACGCTTTTACCCCCGTTGTCTGCCAACTTGTGCATTGTGGCTCGTCGCACCCGGTCAATCGTCGACCCCCAGATGAAGCGGAAGACGGCCCGGGTGATACCCCTGGCGTAGGAGGGAGGGACGGGCCACACTTGCGCCAAGTACAGCAGCCCCGAGAGCACCTCACACCTGATGACCAGATTGTTCATTGTGGTGGAGAGGGAGCGCTGCTTCCACAGCTCCAGCTTCTTCCCCACCCTGGCTATCCGCTCCAGCCAGTTCTGGCCACACCCCACAGATGGGCATCGCGCTCCGACTGACACCCTTCCTCAGACTGAAGAAGAGACACTTCTTGGGTCTCCACCCGAAACGGCACCCATTCTGACTCACTGCTGTTCCGTGTTGAAGGCTCCTGGATTGCTTGACTGCTTTTACATTGGTGCGTCTTTGCATGAGGTTTCTTGGTATTGGTGCTGATTTATTATTGACCAGTGAACTGAGATAGAGGGAAAACTCATGTCTCACTCATGTCTCACATGTCTCACTCATGTCTCACATGTCTCACATTTATAGTGCAGGAAGGAACTGCAGATGCTGGTTTACACCAGACAGACACAAAATGCAGCCACCTATCCACGTTCTCCACAGATGCTGCCTGACCCGCTGAGTTACTCCAGCACTCTGTGAAACATCACCTATCCATGTTCTCCACAGATGCTGCCTGACCCGTTGAGTTACTCCAGCACTCTGTGAAACGTCACCTATCCATGTTCTCCACAGATGCTGCCTGACCCGCTGAGTTACTCCAGCACTCTGTGAAACGTCACCTATCCATGTTCTCCACAGATGCTGCCTGACCCGCTGAGTTACTCCAGCACTCTGTGTCTACCATAGAACAGTAGAGCACAGGAAAGAGCCCTTCAGGTAAACCTCCTCCACAAAGCTTCCACAACAGTAATGGGGCAAGCATTGTCGACGTGCGGCCTGACCAAAGTGCGACAGAGCTGCACCATGACTTCCTGACTCGGTGTGTGGCTTGGCGGCTCCCCACTGTAGTCCGCTGGGTCTTGCGTCTGGCCGCGAGGGACGAGCAGGGGCCGGTTTAGCGGCCCTCTCCCCGCCAGCCTGTGCGAGCTGGGAGCTTCAACTGACAGGGCGTTATGGATTTGCACCTCATATTATAAGAGGCAGATTATTATCGCAATGGTGTCAGATTAGGTAAAGGGGAAATGCAACAAGACCTGGGTGTCCTTGTACACCAGTCACTGAAAGTTGGCGAGCAGGTACAGCAGGCAGTGAAGAAAGCTAATGGCATGTTGGCCTTCATCACGGGAGGATTTGAGTACAGGAGCAAAGTCCTTCTGCAGTTGTACAGGGCCCTGGTGAGACCGCACCTGGAGTATTGTGTGCAGTTTTGGTCTCCTAATTTGAGGAAGGACATCCTTGCTATTGAGGCAGTGCAGCGGAGGTTCACCAGGTTAATCCCCGGGATGGCGGGACTGTCATATGAGGAAAGATTGGAAAGACCGGGCTTGTATTCACTGGAGTTTAGAAGGATGAGAGGGGATCTTGTAGAGACGTATAATAGGACTGGACAAGCTAGATGCAGGAAAAATGTTCCCAATGTTGGGGAGTCCAGAACCAGGGGCCACAGTCTAAGAATAAAGGTGAGGTCATTTAAAACTGAGATGAGAAGGAACTTTTTCACCCAGAGAATTGTGAATGTGTGGAATTCTCTGCCACAGAGGGCAGTGGAGGCCAATTCACTGGATGGATTTAAGAGAGAGTTAGATAGAGCTCTGGGTGCTAACGGAATCAAGGGATATGGGGAGAAGGCAGGCACGGGTTACTGACAACAAAGCGTTCAGAGATAAAATTTAATCAAGGAGACAGTCAGACTGGTCGGGGAATCAGGAAGGGGGGAGGGGATGGAGAGAGAGGGAATGCTGGGGTTACTTGAAGTTAGAGAAGTCAATGTTCATACCGCTGGGGTGTAAACTACTGAGGTTAAAAAAAACACTTTTTCACCCAGAGAGTTGTGAATTTGTGGAATTCTCTGCCACAGAGGGCAGTGGAGGCCAATTCACTGGATGAATTTAAAAGAGAGTTAGATAGAGCTCTCAGGGCTAGCGGAATCAAGGGATATGGGGAGAAGGCAGGCATGGGTTACTGATCGTGGATGATCAGCCATGATCACAGTGAATGGCGGTGCTGGCTCGAAGGGCCAAATGGCCTCCTGCATCTATTTTCTATGTTTCTATGTTTTTATTATGGAGGTTTTAAAGAACGTTAATAAACCCTTTGTCATCAGGATGTTTAGATGGATATGAGTCAAATGCAGGCAGGTGGGACTCGTGTAGATGTTGGTTGTTGTGGTCAAGTTGGGCCGAAGAGACTGTTTCCACGCTCTGTGACTCTATAACACAGTTGGCAACAATCAATTCAGGGCGGCACGGTGGAGCAGCGGTCGAGCCACTCCACAACATGCAGGTTTGTAGGTTTAGTCATAGAGTGATAGAGTCACAGAGTGATACAGTGTGGAAACAGGCCCTTTGGCCCAACTCACCCACACCGGACAACAATGTCCCAGCTACACTAGTCCCACCTGCCTGCGCTTGGTCCATATCCCTCCAAACCTGTCCTATCCATGTACCTGTCCAACTGTTTCTTAAACAAAGGGATAGTCCCGGCCTCAACTACCTCCTCCGGCAGCTTGTTCCATACACCCACCACCCTCTGTGTGAAGAAGTTACTCCTCAGATTCCTATTAAATCTTTTCCCCTTCACCTTGAACCTATGTCCTCTGGTCCTCGATTCCCCAAATCTATTCTCTTTGGTAAATTTGTAAATTGTGCCTTGCTTGTAGGATAGTGCTGGTGTACGAGGTAGATGGTTGGTGTAGACACGGAGGGCCGAAGGGCCTGTTTCCCTGTTGTATCTCTAAACTAAAGAGCGTCACGGTGGTGCAGCGGTAAAGTTGCTGCCTTACAGTGCTTGCAGAGCCAGAGACCCGGGTTCGATTCCGACTACAGGCGCTGTCTGTACAGAGTTTGTACGTTCTCCCCGTGACCTGCGTGTGTGTATGATGGCGTTAGTGTGTGGGGATCGCTGGTCGGCGCGGACCCGGTGGGCTTAAGGGCCCATTTACACGCTGTATCTTTAAACTAAACTAAACTAAAAAAGTAACGGACTGCCTTTGGTGCAAACGTTCCTCTTTTGTGATTAATGCTCTCTGTTGCTGTTACCAATGTAAAACATTCCCACATATATTGTCTCTCATCTCATCAGTCAGAGTATTTTGTCCCTCGGATGTGTAGGATAGTGTTAATGTGCGGGGATCGCTGGTCGATGCCTGATAGGGGGTGCCAACTGTCTCACTCCCAAATAAGGGACAAGGTGACGTCACCGCCCCGCTCCCCACGTGACCTCACCCAGCCAGCGGCCATGTGCTCCCCCTCCACTAATGGCGGCCGCCCGGGCCGGGAGGCGGGTTGCTACACAACCTCCGTTAGGCGGCGCCCGGGCCTCCTGGCCTACATTGTCCAGACCTGCACTGTCCGGGCCTACAGTGTCCAGACCTTCAGTGTCCGGGCCTACAGTGTCCGGACCTACAGTGTCCGGGCCTATAGCGTCCGGGCCTACAGCGTCCGGGCCTACAGTGTCCGGGCCTACAGCATCTGGGCCTACAGCGTCCGGGGCTACAGCATCCGGGCCTACACTGTCGGGGCCTACAGGCTGCGGGCCTTCAGCGTCCGGGCCTACAGCGTCCGGGCCTACAGCGTCCGAGCCTACAGCGTCCGGGCCTACAGCGTCCGGGCCTACAGCGTCCGGGCCTACACTGTCCGGGCCTACAGCGTCCGGGCCTACAGCGTCCGGGCCTACACTGTCCGGGCCTACAGGCTGCGGGCCTTCAGCATCCGGGCCTACACTGTCCGGGCCTACAGGCTGCGGGCCTTCAGCGTCCGGGCCTACAGCGTCCGGGCCTACAGCGTCCGGGCCTACAGCGTCCGGGCCTACAGCGTCCGGGCCTACACTGTCCGGGCCTACAGCGTCCGGGCCTACACTGTCCGGGCCTACACTGTCCGGGCCCACAGGCTGCGGGCCTTCAGCATCCGGACCTACAGCGTCCGGGCCTACAGCGTCCAGGCCTACAGCGCCCCCCGGGCCCAATACGGGACATGAGCGGTCCCATACAGGACAAACCAATTTAGCCCAAAATAGGGGATGTCCCGGCTAATACGGGACAGTTAGTACCCCTAATGCTGGACTCAGTGGGCTGAAGGGCCTGTATCTCTAAACTAAACTAAAACTAAATGAAACTTTAAACAAAATGCAGGTTGGTGCACTCAGACCTGACGGAGCCCTGAGTCAGGAGAGTGATTCAGCTGGGGAAGCTAGACCGGATGGATGGCAGGACCTTGTCTGCTTTCTGTCATTCAAGGTTAGTCACGCTGAGGTCACACTGTTGAAGTTTCAGGTCTGCTCCCACTGGAAGCTCTACCTCCGCTCGGCAAACGCCTTTATTCCAGCGGCACAACTTTACACAGGAACCAGCTGGGTCTTTTTAATTAAGTTTTAAAATAGTGAGCGAGACAAAATTTGGGAAGAGACACAATGAACTGCAGATGCTGGAATCCTGAGCATGCCCCGATCAGCCAAAACATTACGACCACTGACAGACAAAGTGAATAACATTGATTATCTTGTTACAATGGCACCTGTCAAGGGATGAGATATATTAGGCAGCAAGTGAACAGTCAGTTCTTGAAGTTGATGTGTTGGATGCAGGAGAAATGGGCAGGAGTAAAGACCTGAGCGACTTTGACAAGGGCCAAATTGTTATGGCCAGACGACTGGGTCAGAGCATCTCTGAAACGGCAAGGCTTGTGGGGTGCTCCCGGTCAGCAGTGGTGAGTACCTACCGACAGTGGTCCGAGGAGGGACAAACCACAAACCGGCGACAGGCACTTGGGTGTTGGGCGCCCAAGGCTCATCGATGCCGTGATCACAATGAATGGCGGTGCTGGCTCAAAGGGTCAAATGGCCTCCTCCTGCACCTATTTTCTATCTATCTATAAAAAAGCTTTTCACTACACCTCGGTACACGTGACAATAAACGAAACTAACTGAATTCATATATACTGAATGCACGGTGGCACAGTGGTAGAGTGGCTGCCTTACAGCGAATGCAGCGCCGGAGACTCAGGTTCGATCCTGACTACGGGCGCCGTCTGTATGGAGTTTGTACGTTCTCCCCATGACCTGCGTGGGTTTTCTCCGAGATCTTCGGTTTCCTCCCACACTCCAAAGTTGGCTGGGCAAATGTAAAAATTGTCCCTAGTGTGTCTAGGATAGTGTTAGTGTGCGGGGATCGCTGGTCGGCGCGGACCCAGTGGGCCGAAGAGCCTGTTTCTGCGCTGTATCTCTAAATCATAAATCTAAATGTGTTGATTGGCATGGGTCCGCGGCAGTAAAGTTGCTGCCTTACAGCGACAGATACCCAGGTTCCATCCTATCTCTGGGTGTTCAGCTAAACTAATGGAGGTGTTGGTCTAACTGGGTGCTGAGTTACTCCAGCACTTTGTGTCTGTGTCCGTGGACACTGCCGGAGATCCCAGCGTCACATTAGTTCATGTTCATCAGTGATAGGAGCAGAATTAGGCCATTCGGCCCATCAAGTCTATTCCGCCATTCAATCATGGGCGATATATCTCTCCCTCCTAAACCCATTCTCCTGCCTTCTCCCCGTAACTCCTGACACCCGCACTGATCAAGAATCTATCTGTCTCTGCCTTAAAAATATCCACTGACTTGGCCTCCACAGCCGTCTGTGGCAAAGAATCCCACAGATTCACCACCCTCTGACTAAAGAAATTCCTGCTCATCTCCATTCTAAAGGTCCGTCCTTTCTAAAGGTCCAAAGAAATAGGTAATCTTCCTAAAGGAACGTCCTTTATTTCTGAGGCTGTGAACTCTGGTCCTAGACTCTCCCACTAGTGGAAACATCCTCTCCACATCCACTCTATCCAGGCCGCTCACTATTCTGTACGTTTCTATGAGGTCCCCCCTCATCTTTCTAAACTCCAGTGAGTACAGGCCCAGTGCTGACAAACGCTCATCATACGTTAACCCACTCATTCCTGGGATCATTCTTGTAAACCTCCTCTGGACCCTCTCCAGAGCCAGCACATCCTTCCTCAGATATGGGGCCCAAAACTGCTCACAGTACTGTAAATGTTCTGAGATTTTCCACCAGGCTGCAATGGTGTTCCCTCCCTGACAACGGCGTTGCCAGGGAATGTTGTGCCTCACCAACAGCTGACCAGCACCGGGGAAAACTAGTTCACAACCTCAAGAGAACAGAGCAGTAATTGCAGATGCTGGTATATAACAAAGATCATCACAGAGTGCTGGAGTAACTCAGCGGGTCAGGCAGCATCTGTGGAGAACATGGATAGGTGACGTTTCACAGGGTGCTGGAGTAACTCAGCGGGTCAGGCAGCATCTGTGGAGAACATGGATAGGTGACGTTTCACAGGGTGCTGGAGTAACTCAGCGGGTCAGGCAGCATCTGTGGAGAACATGGATAGGTGACGTTTCACAGAGTGCTGGAGTAACTCAGCGGGTCAGGCAGCATCTGTGGAGAACATGGATAGGTGACGTTTCACAGAGTGCTGGAGTAACTCAGTGGGTCAGGCAGCATCTGTGGAGAACATGGATAGGTGACGTTTCACAGAGTGCCCGGGCGGCCGCCATTGGTGGAGCAGGAGCACATGGCCGCTGGCTGGGTGAGGTCACGTGGGGCGCGGGGCGGTGACGTCACCTTGGCCCCTATTTGGGAGTGAGGAAGTTGGCAACCCTACTGCTTTGACTGTTTGTGACACGCCAGATCCTTGCTGGTGGACACCGCCACCTACAGGCATCTGCAAGAAGCGCTGCCTGAAAAAGGCAGCCAGCATCATCAGAGACCCACACCCCCCTGGCCACACTCTCACTGACCTATGTGGAGATCTGTCCTTTTTCTTTGCTTCAGCCACTAGACTCCGCATGGGCTTTGCAGCATTGTGTGCTAGGTTAAAGCACATGCTTGAGGCTCTCTCTTTCTCACACACCTGCTTGAGGCTACGTAATCACAAAAATGCTGAGCTTGCTAAAGCTAGTAGTAATCAGTAGCCCAAACCGCAGAATGTTCCAGCTCGTCTTCAGAGGAGAAAAACACAATGTATAAAGAACATAAACAATAAACAGACGCCGACTAAACCTTGAACAATAGCATGTTAGAACCTTATATGGGAAAACTGACTTTATTCCAACACTCTGCCGTGTAAGGGAAAACTGACTTAATTCCAATATTGATTGGTTGTGATACTTGTAAATAACTGTGAATTCTGCGGTTTTGGGGGATAAAAGGGGCTTAATTCTAGGGGCTGGTGTGACACGTTTCCACTGGCCCCGGAGTCCGCAACTCTGTGTGTGCTTTTAGAAACCTGTCCACGAGATCTCTAATAAACTAACAGGTAAAGTCTGTGCCGTCTCTGATTATTGTCATCCAACTGACTGCGAACGCGAAGTCGAACTCGACATTTGGTGGCAGCGGTGGGATTCCACAACAAAGATCGATACATAGTGGCTGAGACTCGAGGGCACGAGGATCGAAGAACGGTGGAATTGGCCAGTAGAGTGAGTATCTTATTTGGCCACTCTATTTTCCCCGTCTTTGTGATTCCTCTATGACCCGCCGATCACCGCTGATGTGTTAATCTGCGTGACGGAATCTCGGGGGTCAGTTGGACGGACAGGTGGGTAAGGATTTTTAGGAAGGATCGTTGAGTCTAAACGGTAAACGAGGGTTAAAGGCCCTGAGGTTTGATATGATATGATAAACTATAGAGCATAAGTGTGTTGTATGTGTTGTATGTAAAGAGTTAAAATTAAAGAGTTGTATATCAGGACAAGGGAGTACCTCTCTGCCTAACACCCAGCCTTAGACCTGTTGTTAAGAGGGGAAATCCCCCACGCGAAGGTCAGGACCCTGAAGTGGGCTGCCAAGGCACGAGAGGAAACTCAGGGAATATACAACTCCTTTTGTTGATAAGAAAAACATATATAAAATACAAATGGGGAACGTAATAGACACCACCTCGGACGACAGGTCCCCTCTTAACCTTTTATGTGATAAGCTCCCGGAATATGCTAAACAATTCCGACTATTATCGGGGGCCCTTAATAAGAAACTAGGACCTACTGTGTGGCCATTAGGGGGGTCAGATGACCTGGAGACTGTCCAAAAAGCCCAGGAGCTTATCTGGACCCGAAACCGCAGTAAGGAAGCAAAACTTCTGATCCAGAAGTGGCGGGAGTTTTGCCAAGAAAAGAGGGATAAGGAGATTTTATCTAGTTGGCAGGACAACGTTGTCAAATTGGGCATTAAGTTGACAGACGAAGGAAGCCCTAAAACTGTTGACATTTTAAAAAAGGAGGTGGGAGAAGAAAAACGGAAGCGGGCGACCGTAACTAAACCAACTAAAGATGTACAATCAAAAGAATTGCGCAATTCAATGGCTGGCATAGGTTTGGGGGGGGATGACGACTCCATATGGGACGAGGGTCTATTGTATCTCACCCTTAGTAGCCAAACACCCCCTCCGGTTTTGAAACACCCAACCGGTGGCGGGCTTCCCGATCCCAGCCTGAGTAGTAGAGGCTTCCAATCAGGAACTCAGGACCTGGCTCAGAGCCCCAGTGCACCCCCTACTCCCGCAGCCATATACCCTACCGCTGATCGCCCCCCTCCACCTGGCTATACAGATGTGGTGACTTTTCACCGAGGACCATGTGAGGGGACAAGGAGTAAAGATCATCTGAAAACGACCGCAGATTTGAACACCGCACTCCCGCAGCACGTCCAGGCTAAACGATCGATAAACCCCAGATCAGGGAGCACCTCTCATAAGGGGGATACGGACACAGACTCGTCTGGGTCTAGTGATGAGGAAAATACTAATCGGCAACTCCCTGTACGTCATGTGCCAAATCCAAGAGCCGGGGTAGTTCCGCCTGGTGGAGGTGCAGCAGCACACAATACCATAGAAGTGTACATTCCTTGGAAACCGCATGAAATTGTTTCCCTCCTTAATGGTGCTCCGGACAGAAAAAAATCCCCCCAGGCATTCTGCGACTGGCTACGTACTACATTATCGGTGTATCAGGCTGATAACAGAGATTTATGGTCCCTGGTCAGACAGGTCCTGAATCGAAAGGAATGGCTGAAGTTTGTCGAGATATTAGGGGGGCATCAGGATCATGGGGCTATGGCAAATGCTGTCGGTAATGCCCCAAACATAAGAGAAGATGCCATCATTAACGCCTGTCGTGGGGTCCTCAGAAAACCCATTGATATTCCTCCAAACTGGACCCTGTCGCTTTGGGCTACCCGCGATGTACTCAGATCCTTACCGCCATCTACAATAGCCTCCAGTCTGCAGCCAACATCACACTTCAGCAAGACATTACCGTTTATAGTTGCCATTCGGTTACCACCTTACTCGGTCAACTGCAGACCCAACATCTGACTTCGGCACGACAAAACCGTTATGAGATCTTTCTGTTGAATAACCCCCAGTTGACATTTAAATATTGCTCTAACATCAATCCTGCTACATTTCTCGATCACCCACCTCTCGAACAAGTAACCTCTGGGCATGATTGTCTCCAGTTGATCCAAGAAGACACTAGCCCACGGGCTGATCTCTCCGACACACCGCTCCTCAATCCTGATCTGGTCATGTACACTGATGGTAGTTCCTCCCTGGATGAGCGCGGTCAGCATCTCTCTGGCTATGCAGTAGTTACTGACAATAATCGCCTTTTAGAATCTGGGGCTTTTGATCTACCTGTGTCTGCCCAAAAGGCCAAACTTTATGCCCTGATTCGGGCTTGTATTATGGGGGAGGGATTAAGCATTAACATATATACAGACTCTCGATACGCTTTTGGCGTGGTGCACGACTTTGGCCAACTTTGGAAGAACTGGGGATTCCTCATCTCCTCAGGCACTCCTATTTCTAATCAAGCCCTCGTTTCTACCCTCCTCTTAGCCATTCAATTGCCCCTAAGTATCGCTGTCATTAAATGCTCTGCCCATACCTCTGGCACATCCCCCGTCGACCTCGGAAATCACAATGTTGACCTTGCAGCCAAACAAGCTGCACGAAGTAGGACTAATGTTGTGTCAAAAATGATGAGATTGTCCACTAACCCCCCCCCCAAGGGACGGTCAACCTCTGAAACACCTATGGCAACCATCCAAGAAGTACTTCGGTTACAGGAGGACGCTCCTGATGTAGATAAGGCTTTATGGGTCAATTCTGGCTGTAGAATTGATGAAGTGACGGGGCTATGGACCACACCTGTGGGTCAGACCTGTATGACTGATACAATAGCCCTATGGGTGGTTGAATGTATCCGTCTGGCCACTCACTGCGGGGCACAAGCAACGAGTTTGTTGCTTCTTAACACCTGGTGGCACCCTCGGCTCCAAGAATTGGCATCCCGTGTGAGTGCACGGTGCCTTGTGTGTCTCCGCCATTACACGGGTCAAGGGGCCCCGTGTTCCCCGGGCAAGACCCCTCTGCCCGAGGGTCCCTTTGAGACCCTACAGATGGATTACATTGAACTTCCACGGTGTCAAAGTTATAAATATGTACTCGTTATTATTGATGTCTTTAGTAAATGGATCGAGGCTTATCCGACCTCTGATAACAAAGCCTCCACGGTGGTTAAAGTGTTACTTAAAGAAATCATTCCTCGTTTTGGCATTCCCGCTCGCCTCAGTTCTGATAATGGTCCGCATTTCATTGCAGCGGTTAACAAGGAGATGTGCGCCCAGCTGGGCGTACATCAGCAACTACACTGCGTGTACCGGCCACAAGCTGCTGGCCTAGTCGAACGAGCTAATCAAACTTTAAAAACCAAACTCGCTAAACTAATTGAACAAACTGGTTCTTCTTGGCTAAAACTGTTGCCTGTAGCTCTTTTTCAGATTCGCACTACTCCCGCAGGTGGGACTGCCCTCTCGCCTGCGGAGATCATTTATGGGCGGCCTCTCCGCACTCCTTGGAATGATGCTCCTCCGGCGCCGGTGCATTTCCACCATATGACTGACGAAATGACCACCTATATTATTGCCCTAACTAAAGCTTTGCGTTTCGCTCATTCACTTGTTCGCGCTGCCTTTGGTACTCCACTTGTCAATACTCCCCCTTCTCCAATCACGCCTGGTTCTTATGTCCTTATTAAAAATTGGACTAAGGAGTCCCTTGACCCATGGTGGGAAGGACCCTTCCAAGTTTTTCTTACGACCCCCACGGCTGTCAAGGTTGAAGGGCGATCGGCCTGGGTGTATCTACATCACTGAAATTGATTGGTCAGGCCAATCAAAAGGAGAAGGAGGAGGAGTCTGTTGGGAAGGATGGGAATGTTTAAGTCAATTTATCTCCTGTTTTGTAAGTTTTTGTTTTTGAGTTAAGTTTTTGTGTTTTTAAAATCTTTTTGTGAGTCTTTTGTCTTTCAGACCAATCCAGATTATCATATACAATTATGGGACACGAAGTCTTATGTGGCCTCTTGGGGTTCGCCCAGATTATGAGTATGGCCGGGATACTCTGGCGATGTGATCCCGGACGTAGCAACCGAGTTTTCCACCTTTGTAGAAACGATGTGATGATGTGTGATGACGATACACCAGAGGCTACGGGATCTTGGAATGTCACCAAGTATAATTACTATAACGGAGTCCTACACCAAGATACCAGGAGAGTACTCCTGAGATACCGCAACAGGTGGGATTTGCCGTTTGTTCCATGAGTGTCGCTTCGACTTCATTTGTCCACGTGACGGCGACAAAAAGACTGGATCATGCTCTCATGAGGCCTCTCACCAAGACACCCTCTTGACACCCCGCCCGGGGGCACGATGAAAAAGAGAGATGGACGATGCTCAGAACTTATTCATAAGGGCTCATGATTTGATGTACTCTCCAGAATCTGTTGTCTGTTACCCCTCCACTTCAGTGGTGGGCCTCTTAACTCCCACCCCAGTCTCGAATCCCAGTTATTTTATCCAAGGAAGACATTCGAACTTTCCTGAATGGGATAACCGAAGGAGTGGATTGGGGAGATTGGGGAGATTGGGGTTTGGGCACATGGTACAACTGGTTCATTAATATTGCTATATATCTCGGCATTATCTCAATATGTGTGTTTGTAGGCATTGCAGTAATTAAATGTATAATTGCGAGGCTCATGCAAACGATGGAGGGGATTGGGAATACCCACAAAATGCTGATGTTGAGAATGGAGGAGACAGGGGAAACGTGCCCCATGCTGAAGGAGGATGAAAGTTCAATGGGAAGACTCACGAATGATCAGCTGAATGAGCAGGTGGCAGGAGAGTTAGTGGAAGAGGAGTACATCCGATTAATTGTTCTGGGGAGAAACCAGAGCTATGGGGATGTTTACCACTAGTCTCCAGGAGGGGTTAGGGTATAAGAATCCGGCGGAAGGAGTAGGGACTAGAGGCGAGATTAGACAGCCTATTAGCTAATAAAGCATCATGAGGTTAGGAATAAACTCTGATGACTATAAGCTCGCCTCTAATGAGCCTTCCGTTTGATTTATACCTTTATAGTTATCATAGAATGATAAAAGGGGGCAATGTGGAGATCTGTCCTTTTTCTTTGCTTCAGCCACTAGACTCCGCATGGGCTTTGCAGCATTGTGTGCTAGGTTAAAGCACATGCTTGAGGCTCTCCCTTTCTCACACACCTGCTTGAGGCTACGTAATCACAAAAATGCTGAGCTTGCTAAAGCTAGTAGTAATCAGTAGCCCAAACCGCAGAATGTTCCAGCTCGTCTTCAGAGGAGAAAAACACAATGTATAAAGAACATAAAGAATAAACATACGCCGACTAAACCTTGAACAATAGCATGTTAGAACCTTATATGGGAAAACTGACTTTGTTCCAACACTCGGCCGTATAAGGGAAAACTGACTTAATTCCAATATTGATTGGTTGTGATACTTGTAAATAACTGTGAATTCTGCGGTTTTGGGGGATAAAAGGGGCTTAATTCTAGGGGCTGGTGTGACACGTTTCCACTGGCCCCAGAGTCCGCAACTCTGTGTGTGCTTTTAGAAACCTGTCCACGAGATCTCTAATAAACTAACAGGTAAAGTCTGTGCCGTCTCTGATTATTGTCATCCAACTGACTGCGAACGCGAAGTCAAACTCGACACCCACACCACCCTGGCCACACTCTCACTGACCCACACCCACCCTGGCCACACTCACTGACCCACACCACCTGGCCACACTCTCACTGACCCACACCCACCCTGGCCACACTCACTGACCCACACCACCTGGCCACACTCTCACTGACCCACACCCACCCTGGCCACACTCTCACTGACCCACACCCACCCTGGCCACACTCTCACTGACCCACACCCACCCTGGCCACACTCACTGACCCACACCACCTGGCCACACTCTCACTGACCCACACCACCCTGGCCACACTCACTGACCCACACCCACCCTGGCCACACTCTCACTGACCCACACCCACCCTGGCCACACTCTCACTGACCCACACCCACCCTGGCCACACTCTCACTGACCCACACCCACCCTGGCCACACTCACTGACCCACACCACCTGGCCACACTCTCACTGACCCACACCACCCTGGCCACACTCTCACTGACCCACACCCACCCTGGCCACACTCACTGACCCACACCCACCCTGGCCACACTCACTGACCCACACCACCTGGACACACTCTCACTGACCCACACCACCCTGGCAACACTCTCACTGACCCACACCACCCTGGCCACACTCTCACTGACCCACACCACCCTGGCCACACTCTCACTGACCCACACCACCCTGGCCACACTCTCACTGACCCACACCACCCTGGCCACACTCTCACTGACCCACACCACCCTGGCCACACTCTCACTGACCCACACCACCCTGGCCACACTCTCACTGACCCACACCACCCTGGCCACACTCTCACCTCGCTGCTACCATCGGGAAAACGTTTAGTTTAGAGTCAAAGAATAAAGGGGATACCATTTAAAACTGAGGTGAGAAAAAACTTTTTCCACCCAGAGAGTTGTGAATTTGTGGAATTCTCTGCCACAGAGGGCAGTGGAGGCCGATTCACTGGATGAATTTAAAAGAGAGTTAGATAGAGCTCTAGGAGCTAACGGAATCAAGGGATATGGGGAGAAGGCAGGCACGGGTTACTGATTGTGGATGATCAGCCATGATCACAATGAATGGCGGTGCTGGCTCGAAGGGCCGAATGGTGACATTTTTCCTGCATCTAGCTTGTCCAGTCCTTTTATAATTTTATACATCTCTATAAGATCCCCTCTCATCCTTCTAAACTCCAGTGAATACAAGCCCAGTCTTTTCAATTAAGAGTTGTTCTTGGCAACATGTTCGGCACAGCCAATGTGGGCCAAAGGGCCTGTCCATGTGCGGGACTGTTCTGTGCTCTAATCTCTAACATTACCCCTCAGCCTCTTGTGCTCCAAGAAATAGTGTCCACTGGGGGGATTAGACAGGCGACGGTTCAGATTGGAACCATTCTTAAGAAGGGTTACTATGTTCAATATCATGCACAAATTACCAAATAGAGAAAGGCCTGGATAGAGTGGATGTGGAGAGGATGTTTCCACTGGTGGGAGAGTCCAGGACCAGAGGGCACAGCCTCAGAATTAAAGGACATTCCTTTAGGAAGGAGATGAGGAGGAGGAGATGAGGAGAAATCTCTTTTGTCAGAGGGTGGTGAATCTGTGGAATTAATTGCCACAGATGGCTGTGGAGGCCACAAGCTGGTGGATATTTTTAAGGCGGAGATAGATAGATTCTTCTTAAGAACGGTCTCGACCCGAAACGTCACCCATCCCTTCTCTCCAGAGATGCTGCCTGTCCGGCTGAGTTACTCCAGCTTTTTATGTCTATCTTTGGTTTTAACCAGCATCTGCAGTTCCTTCCTACATTGATAACTTCAGGGGTGTCAGGGGTTATGGGGAGAAGGCAGGAGAATGTGGTTAGGAGGGAGAGATAGATCAGCCATGATTGAATGGCAGAGTAAACTTGATGGGCCGTATGGCAGAATTTTGCTCGTAGACCTTACGAACACAACTGTCCCTAGTGAGATCCACACAGTCTGAAGAAGGGTCTCGACCCGGAAACATCACCCACTCCTCTCCTGAGATGCTGCCTGACCCGCTGAGTTACTCCAGCATTTTGCGTCTACCTTCGATTTGAACCAGCCTGCAGTTATTTCCCTCCACACTCTTCTCTGCATGGTCCATTACTGCTGTCGTTCTGACCATGGTTTCAAGGTTCATTTGAAAACCCAGACTCGATAAACCAAACTGGCAGGGAAAAGGTAATGATCAGAATGCTCTAAATCAGAGTAAGCAATCACGATCCAGTCATGTTGTAATGATGCTGATGGGGGAGCTGCGATCAATACTGATATTGATCCTGTGTGGGCGGAACCAACCTCATGTCAATGGCTGTCAGTTCCATAACTACAC
Organism: Rhinoraja longicauda; assembly: GCF_053455715.1. NCBI lineage: Eukaryota > Metazoa > Chordata > Chondrichthyes > Rajiformes > Arhynchobatidae > Rhinoraja > Rhinoraja longicauda. Next base: position 1,222,638 of record NC_135954.1, on the reverse strand, counting down.
CACAAATGCCTGCCCGTCGCTCTCTTGACCCGACTGCTACAGGATGCAAGAGTGTGGGATACTCACAGAGTCTTTCAACCACGGCGATCATTTCACTCAACACCTCCGCTCAGTCCGTCTCAACCTACCTGATCTCCCAGTGGCTCAGCACTTCAACTCCCCCTCCCACTCCCAATCTGACCTTTCTGTCCTGGGCCTCCTCCATTGTCAGAGTGAGGCCCAGTGCTAATTGGAGGAACAGCACCTCATATTTCACTTGGGTAGTTTACACCCCAGCGGTATGAACATTGACTTCTCTAACTTCAGATAGTCCCTGCTTTCCCTCTCTCTCCATCACCTTCCCTTCCCAGTTCTCCCACTTGTCTTCCTGTCTCCGACTACATTCTAGCTTTGTCCCGCCCCCTCCCCTGACATCAGTCTGAAGAAGGGTCTCGACCCGATACGTCACCCATTCCTTCTCTCCAGAGATGCTGCCTGACCCACTGAGTTACTCCAGCACTCTGTGAAACGTCACCTATCCATGTTCTCCACAAATGTTGCCTGACCCACTGAGTTACTCCAGCACTCTGTGAAACGTCACCTATCCATGTTCTCCACAAATGTTGCCTGACCCGCTGAGTTACTCCAGCACTCTGGAAACGTCACATATCCATGTTCTCCACAGATGCTGCCTGACCCGCTGAGTTACTCCAGCGTTTTGTGTCTACCTTTAGATTTTATACCCGGTTACTCCAACATTATTTGTCCATCTTCGGTGTAAATAAGCATCTGCAGTTCCTTCCTACCCATTTAGACTTTAGACGTCAGACTTTGGTGATACAGTGTGAAAACAGGCCCTTCAGCCCTCTGAGTCCCTGCCGACCAGCGATTACCCCGTACAATATCACTATCGTACACACACTAGGGGCAAATTACAATTTTACCAAAGCCATTGGGGTGGCACGGTGGCGCAGCGGTAGAGTTGCTGCCTTACAGCGAATGCAGCGCCGGAGACCCGGGTTCCATCCTGACTACGGGCGCTGTCTGTACAGAGTTTGTACGTTCTCCCCGTGACCTGCGTGGGTTTTCTCCGAGATCTTCTGTTTCCTCCCACACTCCAAAGGCGTTCAGGTTCGTAGGGTAATTGGCTTGGTAAATGTAAACATTGTCCCTAGTGGGTGTAGGGTAGTGTTAGTGTGTGGGGATCGCTGGGCGGTGCGGACCTAGTGGGCCGAAAGGGCCTGTTTCCGCACTGTATCTCTAAACTAACCTAAACTAAAATTAACCTCCAATCCTGCATGTTTTTGGAGTGTGGGAGGAAACCGGAGCACCCGGAGAAAACCCACGTGGTCACGGGGAGAACGTACAAACTCCATACAGACAGCACCCGTAGTCAGGATGGAACCCGGGTTCCGTGAGGCGCCGTGAGGCAGCAGCTCTACCCGCTGCACCACGGAAACAGGTTATTTAGCCCAGCTCATCCATGCCGACTAACATGTCCCATCTACACTTGACCCACCTGTCCGCATTTGACCCATATCCCTCTAAACTAACTTAGATGAAGGGATTAAAAGTACCATTAGCAAATTTGCGGATGACACAAAGATGGGTGGCCGTGTGAACTGTGAGGAAGATGCTATGAGGTTGCAGGGTGACTTGGACAGGTTGTGTGAGTGGGCGGATGCATGGCAGATGTGAGGTTATCCACTTTGGTGGAAAGAACAAGAAGGCAGATTATTATCTGAATGGAGTCAAGTTAGGAAGAGATCTGGGTGTCCTAGTGCATCAGTCACTGAAAGGAAGCATGCAGGTACAGCAGGCAGTGAAGAAAGCCAATGGAATGTTGGCCTTCATAACAAGAGGAGTTGAGTATAGGAGCAAAGAGGTCCTTCTGCAGTTGTACCGGGCCCTAGTGAGACCGCACCTGGAGTACTGTGTGCAGTTTTGGTCTCCAAATTTGAGGAAGGATATTCTTGCTATTGAGGGCGTGCAGCGTAGGTTCACTAGGTTAATTACCGGAATGGCGGGACTGTCGTATGTTGAAAGACTGGAGCGACTGGGCTTGTATACACTGGAATTTAGAAAGTTGAGAGGAGATCTTATCAAAACGTATAAGATTATTAAGGGATTGGACACGTTAGAGGCAGGAAACATGTTCCCAATGTTGGGGGAATCCAGAACCAGGGGCCACAGTTTAAGAATAAGGGGTAGGCCATTTAGAACTGAGATGAGAAAAACCTTTTTCAGTCAGAGAGTGGTGGAGGTGTGGAATTCTCTGCCTCAGAAGGCCGTGGAGGCCAATTCTCTGAATGCATTCAAGAGAGAGCTAGGTGGAGCTCTTAAAAATAGCAGAGTCAAGGGATATGGGGAGAAGGCAGGAACGGGGTACTGATTGAGAATGATCAGCCATGATCACGGTGAATGGCGGTGCTGGCTCGAAGGGCCGAATGGCCTCCTCCTGCACCTATTGTCTATTGTCTATAAACCTTTCCTATTCATTTACCTGTCCAAATGTCTTTTAAATGATGGGATAGTCCCAGCCTCAACTACCTCCTCTGGCAGCTTGTTCCATACACCCTCCATCCTCTGTGTGAAAAAGTTACCCCTCAGTTTCCTATTAAATCTTTCCCCCTTCACCTTGAACCTATGTCCTCTGGTCCTCGATTCCCCTACTCTGGGCAAGCGACTCTGTGCATCTACCCGATCTATTCCTCTCATGGTTTTGTACACCTCTATAAGATCTCTCCTCATCCTCCTGCACTCCCAGCCCTAGCCTGCCCAACCTCTCTCCCTGTAGCTCACGGTCTCGAGTTCTGCAAATCATGATTCTAGATTATTATTAGTTGTTGACCGTAAGTGATCGTTATATATTGTGTATTATGTTTAGTTTTATTATTGTAACTTGTTCCGAGGTACAGTAAAAAGCTTTGTTTTCATCATCATAATCATAATCATAATCACACTTTATTAGCCAAGTATGTTTTGCAACATACGAGGAATGTCATTTGCCGTACAGTCACACCAATAAAAAGCAACAGGACACACACAATACATTTCAACATGAACATCCCCCACAGTGACTCCTCCACATTCCTCACTGTGATGGAAGGCAGGCGAACAAAACTTCAATCTCTTCCCTTCTTTGTCCTCCAGCGGTCGGGGGCCTCGAACCTTCCGTTGACGGGACGATCTTGACTCCCGTAGCCGGCGGTCGGCCTCTCCACGTCGGGGCGATCAAGCTCCTGCACCGGGGGGGGATCTCAGCTCCCCCGTGCCAGGCGATCTACCCCGGGTCAGGGCCGGTCGAACCTCCTGCGGCTTGGAGCTTCCCGACATCGGTCTCAACCCGAGACTGCGAGCTCCTCGATGGTGAAATCCGCAGGCCGCGGTTGGAGCATCGATCCCAGGCAGGGGATCGCAGGCTCCGATGGTAAGTTCACGCCCCGCGGTGGGGCTCGGAGTCAGTCCCGAGCAAGGCCGCCAGCTCCACGATGTTAGGCCGCAGAGCGACCGGAGATACCACCCGCAAAACAATCACATCTCCGGCAAGGTAAGAGATTGGAAAACAGTTTCCCCCTCCCCCCCTCCCCTCCCCCCACGTAAAACAAACCAGAGAACATTAACACAAACTTTAAAACTCACTAAAAATCACAACAAAGATGAAAAGACAGTCAGACCGTTGGCGAGGCTGCCATCGTTGACGGCGCCACCCGGTGGATATCTGTTCCAGAGACAAAGTTCAATGTCCGCAATGGGGTAGAGGTGAATGGGACAGTGCCCTAGCTCATGGAAGGGCCGTTCAGAAGCCTGATAACAGAGGGGCAGAAGCTGTTCCTGAGTCTGGTGGTGCGCACTGTCAAGCTTCTGTACCTTCTGCTGGACGGGAGCCGGGAGAAGTATTGGATTAGATAGTATCCAAAATAAAGGTTTTCACTATTCCTAAGTAGACGTGAACATAAGAAACATAAACATCGCCCTTGAGCTCATTCCCTGGCACTTCCATCGGTTTGTTCAAAGATTCAAGGTCATAAGAGATAGGAGTAGAATTAGCCCATTTGGCCCATCGAGTCTACTCCACCATTCAATCATGGCTGATCTATCTCTCCCTCCTAACCCCATTCTCCTGCCTTCTCCCCATAACCCCTGACACCCGCACTGATCAACAATCTATCTTTTTTCAAGGGAGAGTTAGATTTAGATCTTGGGGCTAAAGGAATCAAGGCATACGGGGAATAAGCAGGAATAGGATACTGATTGTTGATGATCAGCCATGATCATATTGAATGGCGGTGCTGGCTCGAAGGGCCGAATGACCTACTCCTGCACCTATTTTTCTGCTTCTAACTGCAGCTGCCGGTTTAAACCGAAGGAAGACACAAAAAGCTAGAGTAACTCAGCGGGTCAGGCAGCATCTCTGGAGAGAAGGAATGGGTGACGTTTCGGGTCGAGACCCTTCTTAAGAAGAATCTATCTATCTCTGCTTTAAAAATATCCACAGACTTGGCCTCCACAGCCTTCTGTGGCAAAGAGTTCCACAGATTCACCACCCTCTGCCTAAAGAAATTCCTCCTCATCTCCTTCCTAAAGGAACGTCCTTTAATTCTGAGGCTGTGCCCTCTGGTCCTAGACTCTCCCACTACTGGAAACATCCTCTCCATGTCCACTCTGTCCGGGCCGTTCACTGTTGTTGTGGTGTGCTCTCAGTGTTTTTCGTCACGGTGAGACGGATTAGTGACCAGAGGATGCTTATTAGTGTAATGAATGGTGTGACTGTTTCTTTCATCATTCCCCTGCAAGCACGTGGATTCAGAATCCATTGGGATTAAATTCTTGACCCTCGCTATCCAATTAAAGGGTTTAGAAACTGAGTTCCCGTCTCTCCTTGTCTTTCACGCCCACACACCAGAGAGGAGTTATCAGTGCAACTTCACAGACCACTGGCAGAATGTTCACAGTTGTTTCACCTTTCACAACATGTTAAGGTCAACATCCCTTTGATGAAGGATCGCTCACACTCTGCTCCAAGCACTGTGTCCTCACTCTGTGAGAACCATGAAAGACTCAGCACTCTCTCTATCCTGTTACATCTGGAGTATTGTGTGCAGTTTTGGTCTCCTAATTTGAGGACGGACGTCCTTGCTATTGAGGCAGTGCAGCGTAGGTTCACCAGGTTAATCCCCGGGATGGCGGGACTGACATATGACATACTCCAGATGTGGTCTCACCAGGGCCTTGTACAACTGCCCGGGCAACTCGATGGGCCGAATGGCCTAATTCTGCTCCTATGTTTTATGAACTTCTGAACTTCTCACATGAACGGTGGTCAGTGTGGACTCGGCGGGCCGAATGGCCGTTTCTGTGCTGCATCTCTAAACTAAACATGAATGTGATGGAATGTCCATTTGTTTGGATGTAAATGTGGATGGGTTGGCATCATGTTTGGCTGGGTCTTTGTGGGCCGAGTGGCTTGTCCCTCTGCTGCACTGCTCCATGTTCCATGTTGCATGAAGTCGACCTATTGGTTGGAACTTACTGGGCGTAACTTGGCCATGAAAGACGTCACTCTTTGGCACTAGAAAGATGGAGCCAGGTGGAAGAAATTACCTTCATAATGAGAGGATTTAAGTATAGGAGTAAAGAGGTCCTTCTGCAGTTGTACAGGGCCCTGGTGAGACCACATCTGGAGTATTGTGTGCAGATTTGGTCTCCTAATATGAGGAAGGACATCCTTGTAATTGAGGCAGTGCAGCGTAGGTTCACGAGATTGATCCCCGGGATGGCAGGACTGTCATATGAGGAAAGATTGAAAAGACTGGGCTTGTATTCACTGGAGTTTAGAAGGATGAGAAGGGATCTTATAGAGACGTATAAAATTATAAAAGGACTGGACAAGCTAGATGCAGGAAACATGTTCCCAATGTTGGGGGAGTCCAGAACCAGGGGCCACAGTCTAAGAATAAAGGGGAGGCCATTTAAAACTGAGGTGAGAAGGAACTTTTTCACCCAGAGAATTGTGAATTTGTGGAATTCTGGACTCCCCCAACATTGGGAACATTTTTCCTGCATCTTGCTTGTCCAGTCCTTTTATAATTTTATACGTCTCTATAAGATCCCCTCCCATCCTTCTAAACTCCAGTGAATACAAGCCCAGTCTTTCCAATCTTTCCTCGTATTCTGAGACTGCGGCCCCTGGTTCTGTACGTTTCAGTGAAGTCCCCACTCATCCTCCAGCCAGTACAAGCCCCATGCTGCCAAACGCTCATCACATGTCAAGCAGCTCTTTTGATGTATCTGCCTTCAGATGCAGTTGAAGGCCACATCAGTCAGACATCAGTGGGAAGGGCTGTGGTGTGGAGCTGCAGGTAACTCGGTGGAACAGAGAGAGAGGCTTGGTTTCCATGGCAATGCCCACCAAGTCAATACCACTAAAGATTCCTCTGCCCGACTAAAATAGCACAAATGATGTTCAGGGTGACCGCGCAGAGTCTTGCACCCAGAGTGGGGGAATCAAGAGTAGGAAAAATACTGCAGATGCTGGTTAAAGTCGAAGGTAGACACAAAATGCTGGAGTAACTCAGCGGGTCAGGCAGCATCTGTGGAGAACATGGATAGGTGACGTTTCACAGAGTGCTGGAGTAACTCAGCGGGTCAGGCAGCATCTGTGGAGAACATGGATAGGTGACGTTTCACAGAGTGCTGGAGTAACTCAGCGGGTCAGGCAGCATCTCTGGAGAGAATGAATGGGTGACGTTACGGGTCGAGACTCTTTTTCAGTCTGAAGAAGGCTCTCGACCCGTAATGTCACCCATTCCTTCTCCCCGGAGATGCTGCCTGACCCGCTGAGTGACTGACATTTACTATAAACCCACTGACTCGCACAGCTATCTGGACTACACTTCTTCCCACCCGATCCCCTGCAAAAAGTCTATCCCCTACTCCCAATTCCTCCGTCTACGCCGCATCTGCGCCCGGGATGAAGTGTTTCACACTAGGGCTTCCGAGATGTCCTCGTTCATCAGAAAACAGGGCTTCCCCTCTTCCATTATAGATGAGGTTCTCACTAGAGTCTCTTCCACATCCCGCAGCTCCACTCTTGCTCCCCCTCCCCCCACTCGCAACAAGGACAGAATCCCCCTCGTTCTCACCTTCCACCCCACCAGCCAGCGGATCCAACATATCATCCACCAACATTTCCGTCACCTACAACAGGACCCCACCACTGGCCATATCTTCCCATCCCCTCCCCTCTCTGCGTTCCGCAGAGACCGTTCCCTCCGTAACTCCCTGGTCCACTCGTCCCTTCCTACCCAAACCACCCTAACCCCGGGCACTTTCCCTTGCAACCGCACGAGATGCAACACCTGTCCCTTTACCTCCCCCCTCAACTCCATCCAAGGACCTAAACAGTCTTTCCAGGTGAGACAAAGGTTCACCTGCACCTCCTCCAACCTCATCTATTGCATCCGCTGCTCTAGATGTCAACTTATTTATATCGGCGAAACCAAGGGCAGGCTCGGCGATCGCTTCGCTGAACACCTGCGCTCGGTCCGCATTAACAAAACTGATCTCCCGGTGGCTGAGCACTTCAACTCCCCCTCCCATTCCCAGTCTGACCTTTCTGTCATGGGCCTCCTCCAGTGCCATAGTGAGGCCCACCGGAAATTGGAGGAACAGCACCTCATATTTTGCCTGGGCAGTTTGCAGCCCGGTGGTATGAACGTCGACTTCTCCAACTTCAGATAGTTCCTCTGTACCTCCCTTCCCCTCCTCCTTCCCAGATCTCCCTCTATCTTCCTGTCTCCACCTATATCCTTCCTTTGTCCCACCTCCCTGACATCAGTCTGAAGAAGGGTCTTGACCCGAAACGTCACCCATTCCTTCTCTCCCGAGATGCTGCCTGACCTGCTGAGTTACTCCAGCACTCTGTGAATAAATCGATTTGTACCAGCATCTGCAGTTATTTTCTTATATCCCCCCTTTATTTCTTTGTTCTATATATCTCTTTCTGGCTGTCTAGGCCTCTCGTTCCCTTTTTCCTGGACTCTCACACTGAAAAAGAGATATATAGAAACCCATTCCTTCTCTCCACAGATGCTGCCTGACCCGCTGAGTTACTCCAGCACTCTGTGAAACGTCACCTATCCATGTTCTCCACAGATGCTGCCTGACCCGCTGAGTTACTCCAGCACTCTGTGTCTACCCCCCTTTACCGAGTTGGTTACAACTCCATCTGGAAATACTTCTCCACTAAAATCATCCCACAAAATCATTTTTTACCGTTTAGAGATCCAGCACAGAAAGAAGCCCTTCGGCCCACCGAGTCCATGCCGACCAGCGATCCCCACACATTTACACTAATCTACACACACCTGGGACAATTTATTTTAGTTTAGTTTAGAGATACAGTGTGAAAACAGGCCCTTTCGGCCCACCAAGTCCGCGCCAACCACGATCCCAACACACTAACACCATCCTACACCCACTCGGGACAATTTTTACATTTACCAAGCCAATTAACCTACAAAACTGCAAGTCTATGGAGTGTGAGAGGAAACCGAAGCACCCAGAGAAAACCCACGCAGGTCACGGGGAGAACGTACAAACTCCGTACAGACAGCACCCGTAGTGGGGATGGAACCCGGGTCTCTGGCGCCGTGAGGCAGCAGCTCTACCCGCTGCGCCACCGTGCTGCATATTGTTGTGATAACCCCATGACTGAATCCTTGCTGGAATGTTGTCCCAGTGTAGAAATCCCTGCAGGAATTTATGGCCTAGAGTAGATTTTATTTATTTATTTCTATTTTTTATTTTTTATTTTAGACAGTGCGGAAAGAGGCCCTTTTGCCTTACACATTATCTTACACACATAACATCATGCCAATTAACCTACACATACATCATGCCAATTAACCTACACATAACATCATGCCAACTAACCTACACATAACATCATGCCAACTAACCTACACATAACATCATGCCAATTAACCTACACATACATCATGCCAATTAACCTACACATACATCATGCCAACTAACCTACACATACATCATGCCAACTAACCTACACATACATCATGCCAACTAACCTACAACCCTGTACGTCTTTGGAGTGTGGGAGGAAACCGAAGATCACGGAGAAAACCCACGCAGGTCACGGGGAGAACGTACAAACTCCGTACAGACGGCACCCGTAGTCAGGATGGAACCCGGGTCTCCGGCGCTGCATTCGCTGTGAGGCAGCAACTCTACCGCTGCGCCACCGTGGTCACCCTAGATTGACGAGGATGTTGCCAGGACTAGAGGGTGTGAGCTACAGGGAGAGGTTGAGCAGGCTGGGTCTCTATTCCATGGAGCGCAGGAGGATGAGGGGTGATCTTATAGAGGTGTACAAAATCATAAGGGGAACACAAGTGTCTTTGCAAATACAGATGCACAGAGTCTTTTGCCCAGAGTAGTGGAATCAAGAACTAGAGGACATAGTTTTAACGTGAGAGGGGAAAGATTTAAGTGGAACATGAGGGGCAAATTTTTCACACAAAGGGTGGTGGGTATGTGGAACGAGCTGCCAGAGGAGGTAGTTGAGGCTGGGACTATCCCATTGTTTAAGAGACATTTAGACAGGTACATGGATAGGACAGGTTTGGAGGGACATGGGTCAGATGTGCACAAATCCATCTGTCATCGAAGACTTCTCTGCGGATTGTCACCGTGTCGTGGTGGAGAAGCTCGTGTGGTCCTGAGACCCTGAGAGCGATGCCGTCTGGAGCTACACTCCTGGTAGGGTCACCCATGGGGGTAAGGTCGAGGGGGAGGGAGGTCCCTGACAAAGAGCGATCCAACCAAGACCTCAACGGTGGAACAGGCGGAGGGAGGGAGGGAGGATGGCAGCTGACTTTAGTGGAGCATCACAACGGCTGGGAAGGCGGATGGATGAAGGCTGCGGCAGAAAAGGGTCCCCGGTCGTCTTGGACTCCACGCCACTGGATCCTGACCCAGATCTGTCAAGGACCGTGTGGTGGCTGTCTGTGCACCAGTCTCCCCACGTTAAACAAAGTCACGCACAGGGGTCCCACCCTATGGAGAGGACAGTCACACTCGCCTCCAGTGACCACCGATGATGGTCATGATGAGGTATCGTGGTCAGGGCCAAAGGGCCTGCTCCATTCTGTATGGAGTTTTAAGGTGAGGGGGCAAAGTTTAAATGAGATGTGTGGGGCATGTTTTTTTACATTGAGATGAGTTTAGTTTATTGTCACGTGTACCGAGGTACAGTGAACAGCTTTTGTTGCGTGCTAACCAGTTAGCAGAAAGACAATACGTGATTACAATCGATCCATTTACAATGTACAGATACATGATCCATGAGGGGGGTGGGGGCCTGGAACGCACTGCCAGGGGTGGGGGTGGAGGCAGATACGATAGTGGTGTTTATGAGGTTTTTGGACAGGCACATGGATACGCAGGGAATGGAGGGGTATGGATCACAGGCAGGCAGAGGGGAGATGGTCTTGGCATCATGTACAGCACGGATATTGTGGGCCGAAGGGCCTGTTCCTGTGCTGCATTGTTCTATGTTCGATGTTACATGCAAGGTTTTGTAATCTCTGAACTACCTGGTTTAGTTTGGTTCACTATTGTCTTTCCGCTGACTGGTTAGCACGCAACAAAAGCTTTTCACTGTACCTCGGTAAATAGGGGTTGCCAACTTCCTCACTCTCAAATAAGGGACAAGGTGACGTCACCGCCCCGCGCCCCACGTGACCTCACCCAGTCAGCGGCCACATGCTCCCGCTCCATCAATGGCGGCCACCCGGGCCGGGAGGCAGGTTGATATGTAACCTCCGTTAGGTGGTCCCCGGGCCTCCGGGCCTACAGTGTCCGGGCCTACAGTGTCCGGGCCTACACTGTCCGGGCCTACACTGTCCGGGCCTACACTGTCCGGGCCTACACTGTCCGGGCCTACACTGTCCGGGCCTACACTGTCCGGGCCTACACTGTCCGGGCCTACAGTGTCCGGGCCTACAGTGTCCGGATCGACACTGTCCGGGCCTACACTGTCCGGGCCTACACTGTCCGGGCCTACACTGTCCGGGCCTACACTGTCCGGGCCTACACTGCCCGGGCCTACACTGTCCGGGCCTACAGTGTCTGGACCTAAAGTGTCCTGTTTCTATGCTGTATCTCTAAAACAATTAATTACTGCCTGGCCCGCTGTTACTCCAGCATTTTGTGTCCCCCTTCGGTGTAAACCAGCACCTGCAGTTCCTTCCTACATAAACTAATTACTGTGTGCATTAACGATACAAACTGTAAAGGGAGATTATAATGCATTTTATTTTATTTATATAGCGCTTTTCATATACTCAAAGACGCTTTACAGAGATTTAGAGAACATAGGGAAATGAATAAATAGATAAATAAGTAAATAAGTAAACGAACAGAGAAAGGAGACAGAAGGTGAGGTGACCTTCAGTGGTTGAAGGCAGTGCTGAACAGGTGAGACTTCAGCGATGTTTTGAATGTGGTGAGTGAGGAGGAGTCTCTGACGGTTTGGGGTAGTGAGTTCCATAGGGTGGGAGCAGCGATGGAGAAAGCCCTGTCCCCCCAGGATCTGAGTTTGGTCCGGATGAGGGGGGATAGGAGATTGGCAGCAGCAGAGCGGAGGGTGCAGGTGGGAGTGTGCCTGTGGAGGAGGTCGGTCAGGTAGGATGGGGCCAGGTTATGGAGGGCTTTGTAGGTTATGAGGAGGATTTTGTACTGGATTCTCTGGGGGATGGGGAGCCAGTGGAGTTTATAAAGGACGGGGGTGATATGGTCACGGATCGGGGTGTGTGTGAGTAGACGGGCAGCGTCTATTGTTCTCAATCTGTTAACCTGCTCAGCGCTGAGAATTTTTCTTCCTCATCTTTATTTTGATTCATAATAATATAAACAAAAAGGCTTTTGACACATTGGCCTTCATCAGTCAGAGTATTGAGTGTAGAAGTTGGGAGATCGTGTTGTAGTTGTCTAAGACGTTGGTGAGACCGCATTTAGAATATATTGTGTTGAGTTCTGGGCACCGTGTAATAGGAAAGATATTGTCAAGCTGGAAAGAGTTCAGAAATGATTGACGAGGATGTTGCCAGGACTAGAGGGTGTGAGCTACAGGGAGAGGTTGAGTAGGCTGGGTCTCTATTCCAAGGAGCGCAGGAGGATGAGTGGTGATCTTATAGAGGTGCATAAAATCATGAGAGGAATAGATCGGGTAGATGCACAGAGTCTCTTTCCCAGAGTAGGGGAAACGAGGACCAGAGGACACAGGTTCCATGTGAAGGGGAAAAGATTTAATAGGAATCCAAGTGGTAACATTTTCACACAGAGGGTGGTGGGTGTATGGAACGAGCTGCCAGAGGAGGTAGTTGAGGCTGGGACTATCCCATCATGGATAGGACAGTTTTGGAGGATTATTTGTCCAAGCGCGGGCAGGTGGGACTAGTGTAGATGGGACATGTTGGCCGGTGTGGGCAAGTTGGGCCGAAGGGCCTGTTTCCACACTATATCACTCTATGACTCTTTGACAAAGATTCTTCCAACGTTCTCGGAGATGATACATACATTCAATGCATCATAACGCAGTGTTTACAAATTTTACCCGACTCTTGCCCAGAGGAGGTGAATTGAGGACCAGAGGACATCGTTCAGTTTATTGTCACGTGTACCGAGGTACAGTGGAAAGCTTTTGTTGCGTGCTAACCGGTCAGCAGAAAGACAATACATGATTACAATCGAGCCATTGACAGTGTACAGATACCGGATAAAGGGAATAACGTTTAGTACAAGGTAAAGCCAGCAAACGTTGCACTTGGAGGAAGTGGTGTATTGGGTGGAGTTGCTGCCTCACAGAGACCCGGGTTCCATCCTGACTACGGGTGCTGTCTGTACGGAGTTTGCACGTTCTCCCCGTGACCTGCGTGGGTTTTCTCCGGACGCTCCGGTTTCCTCCCACACTCCAAAGTCGCATGGGTTTGTTTGTTGGTTAAATTGTTTCTGAGTGGCAGCTGATGGAAATACGGGCAAAATGAAATTGGAGAGGGTAAATCAGAACCTTTTTCACTTGAGTGAGAGGGGCAAGTTATTTTACACAGAGGGTGGTTGGTGCCTGGAAAGCACTGCCGGGGGTGGTGGTGGAGGTAGGCAGGTGGGACTAGTATAGTATAGGAATCAGAGGGGTGACTTTCTCACTCAAAGGAACGAGCTGCCAGAGGGGGACTGGATGGCACGGTGGCGCAGCGGTAGAGTTGCTGCCTTACAGCGAATGCAGCGCCGGAGACCCGGGTTCCATCCCGACTACGGGTGCTGTCTGTGCGGAGTTTGTACGTTCTCCCCGTGACCTGCGTGGGTTTTCTCCGAGATCTTCGGTTTCCTCCCACACTCCAAAGACGTGCAGGTTAGCAGGTTAATTGGTTTGGTAAATGTAAAAATTGTCCCTAGTGTGTGTGTAGGATAGTGTTAATGTGCGGGGATCGCTGGGCGGCACGGACCCGGTGGGCCAAAGGGCCTGTTTCCGTACTGTATCTCTAAATAAACTAAACTAAAGGAGGAGGAGCATTGCGATTATTAACGTATCGTACTTTGATATCTGACAACGTTATTTAAAATATACTCCAGTGTTGGGTTAGAATGGCAATTTAATGGTGGCTAACCGCTGTCAGTATTGATAAACATATTCGACAACTAATAAATTCATCTGCTCACAGAGTATGACTTCATCATTTCTCTCAGCCAGGATTGAAAGCAAAACCAATAGTTATACACTGATGAGACAAAACATTATGGCCACCTGCCTAATATGCTGTTGGTCCTCCGTGTGCAGCCCCATACACAGCAGGGTGCGATGCACTGTGTATTGTGACACATTCCTCCCGTCACCACCATTAACATTTTCTGTGACTTGTGCCACAGTCGACCTTCTATCGGTTCGGACCAGATTGGATAACCGGGCCTACAGTGCCCGGGCCTACAGTGTCCGGGCCTACAGTGTCCGGGCCTACAGTGTCCGGGCCCACAGTGTCCGGGCCTACAGTGTCCGGGCCTACAGTGTCCGGGCCTACAGTGTCCGGGCCTACAGCATCCGGGCCTACAGCGCCCCCCGGGCCTAATACGGGGCAAGGGCGGTCCTGTACAGGACAAACCAATTTAGCCCAATATTCGGGATGTCCCGGCTAATACGGGACAGTTGGCAACCCGAGGTGGAGGGCCTGTTCCTGTGCTGTACAGTTCTATGTTCTTAAACATAATAAACATTAACAATACCAACTTATATCAAACAGTAACAGGCTCTGCCCCGCTGTGTAACAGCATCTGTTTGTTTCCAGCTGCTCTGTGTACACTTGCTTCCCTGACTCTGTGCTGGAACCACAAGCTCACATTGTAACTCTGTGGTACACACATCATCAATCACCCCAATCATCAAGTTTAAACCAACTTTTCTCAGCTGCTTTTTAGTTTAGTTTAGTTTAGAGATACAGCGCGAAAACAGGCCCTTTCGGCCCACCGGGTCCGTCCGGGCATCCAGTATATTGGGCTAAATTTGTTTGTCCCGTATTAGGCCCGGGGGGTGCTGTAGGCCTGGACACTGTAGGCCCGGACAGTGTAGGCCCGGACAGTGTAGGCCCGGACACTATAGGCCCAGGGGCCACTGTAGGCCCGGTCAGTGTAGGTCCGGACACTGTAGGCCTGGACATTGTAGGTCTGGACAGTGTAGGCCCGGACAGTGTAGGGCCGGATACTGTAGGCCCGGACACTGTAGGCCCGGATACTGTAGACCCGGACACTGTAGGCCCGGTCAGTGTAGGCCCGGACACTGTAGGTCCGGACAGTGTAGGCCCAGACACTGTAGGTCCGGACAGTGAAGGCCCGGGCACTGTAGGCTAACAGAGTGTGTTCGGGGAGCGGGGCCGAGTGTGTTCGCCTGATGGAGGTTGCGTAGCAACCCGCCTCCCGGCCCGTGCGGCCGCCATTGGTGAAGCGTGAGCACGTGGCCGCTGGCTGGGTGAGGTCACGTGGGGCGCGGGGCGGTGACGTCACCTTGTCCCGTATTTGGGAGTGAGGTAGTTGGCAACCCTACTCGATCCGTATCAAACTTCAATGTTACATCTTTCACTAAATGTTGTCCCCTTTATCCTTCATCTGTAAACTGTGGACGGCTTGTTTGTATTTATGTGTAGTCTTTTCTTCGACTGGCTATCATGCAAACACAAGCCTTTTATGGTTTCTTGGTCGGTACATTTTAGACTTTAGAGATACAGCACGGAAACAGGCCCTTCGGTCCATCGAGTCCGTGTCGACCAGTGATCCCCGCACACTAACACTATCCTACACACACTAGGGACAATTTACAATTTTACCGAAGTCCATTAACCTTCAAACCCACACGTCTTTGGAGTGCGGGAGGAAACCGGAGCGCCCGGAGAAAACCCACATGGTCACAGAGGGAACGTACAATCTCCGTAACAGACAGCACCTGTAGTCAGGATGGAACCCGGGTCTCTGGCACTATGAGGCAGCAACTCTACCACTGCGCCACCGTGCCGCCCTAAATGCACCCTAAATTACAATATTAAACTAAACTAAACTAAAACTCCTTATATTGAGCATGCCACGTGTGGTAATTCTGTGTAGGAAGGAACTGCAGAAGCTGGTTTAAATTGAAGATAGATACAAAATGCTGGAGTAACTCAGCGGGTCAGGCAGCATCTGTGGAGAACATGGATAGGTGACGTTTCACAGAGTGCCGGAGTAACTCAGCAGGTCAGGCAGCATCTCTGGAGAGAAGGAATGGGTGACGTTTCGGGTCGAGACCCTTCTTCATCGTTTGAAAGGGGATCAGTGCGGCGAGACAGAATGATGAACTTTGGGGGCTGATCTTGCCCTGGGATTGATGTTACTGCTCCTGATAAGTGTGCACTCACACAGACTGTAATTCCGTATATTGGCATGAATTGAGCAGCCGACAGAGAGACTTGCTTTTGGAAGAGTTCCAACATATTGAATCCACTGGCTAATTGCCTGTTCAACATCACTTAGTCTGGAACACGCAAACTTAACCCTCTTTGTTAACTCTGCTCGTGTAGAGTTACCTCCTTACAGGCCAAAGACCCGGGTTCCATCCCAACTGTGGGTGCTGTCTGTACGGAGTTTGTACGTTCTCCCCGTGACCTGTGTGGGTTTTCTCCGAGATCTTCGGGTTTCCTCCAACACTCCAAAGACGTGCAGATTTGTAGGATAATTGGCTTGCTATAAATGTAAATTGTCCCTGGTGTGTGTAGGATAGTATTAGTGTTTGGGGATCGCTGGTCGGAGCGGGCCCGGTGGGCTAACGAGTTTGTTTCCGCGATGTATCTCTAAATTAAACTAAACTAAATTATAGTTTGTGTTGAGGTTTGTATTTATTATTTAAAAGGGCAGAACTAGATAACAAATGCAGAGCAGTCCTGACCTCCCATCCACCTCATTGGAGACCCTCGACTATCTTTCATTAAACTTTACTGGACCTTTTCACCCAGAGAGTTGTGAATTTGTGGAATTCTCTGCCACAGAGGGCAGTGGCGGCCAATTCACTGGATGAATTCAAAAGAGAGTTAGATAGAGCTCTTGGGGCTAGTGGAATCAAGGGGTATGGGGAGATGGCAGGCACGGGTTACTGATTGTGGATGATCTGCCATGATCACATTGAATGGCAGTGCTGGCTCGAAGGTCCAAATGGCCTCCTCCTGCACCTATTTTCTATGTATTCTATGTATTTATATCATCATATCATATATATACAGCCAGAAACAGGCCTTTTCGGCCCTCCAAGTCCGTGCCGCCCAGTGATCCCCGTACATGGGCGGCACAGTAGCACAGCGGTAGAGTTGCTGCTTTACAGCGAATGCAGCGCCGGAGACTCAGGTTCGATCCTGACTACGGGTGCTGCACTGTAATGAGTTTGTACGTTCTCCCCGTGACCTGCGTGGGTTTTCTCCGAAATCTTCGGTTTCTTCCCACACTCCAAAGACGTACAGGTATGTAGGTTAATTGGCTGGGTAAATGTAAAAATTGTCCCTAATGGGTGTAGGATAGTGTTAATCATATCATATCATATATATACAGCCGGAACCTGTACGTCTTTGGAGTGTGGGAGGAAACCGAGGATCTCGGAGTAAACCCACGCAGGTCACGGGGAGAACGTACAAACTCCTTACAGTGCGGCACCCGTAGTCAGGATCGAACCTGAGTCTCCGGCGCTGCATTCGCTGTAAAGCAGCAACTCTACCGCTGCGCCACCGTGCCGCCCTATCTTGCACTAAATGTTATTCCCTTATCACGTATCTGTATACTGTGGACTGTGGCTCGATTGTGATCATGTGTTGTCTTTCCGCTGACTGGTTAGCGCGCAACTAAAGCTTCTCACTGTACCTCGGTACACGTGACAATAAATAAACAAAACTCACTAGCATAATCCCCGGAATGGCGGGACTGTCGTACGTTGAAAGACTGGAGCGACTGGGCTTGTATACACTGGAATTTAGAAGGATGAGAGGGGATCGTATTGAAACATATAAGATTATTAAGGGGTTGGACACGTTAGAGGCAGGAAACATGTTCCCAATGTTGGGGGAGTCCAGAACCAGGGGCCATGGTTTAAGAATAAGGGGTAGGCCATTTAGAACGGAGATGAGGAAAAACTTTTTCACCCAGAGAATTGTGAATCTGTGGAATTCTCTGCCTCAGAAGGCAGTGGAGGCCAATTTATTGAATGCATTCAAGAGAGAGCTAGATAGAGCTCTTAATGACAGTGGAGTCAGGGGGTATGGGGAGAAGGCAGGAACGGGGTACTGATTATGAATGATCAGCCATGATCACATTGAATGGTGGTGCTGGCTCTAAGGGCCGAATGGCCTCCTCCTGCACCTATTGTCTATTGTCTATTGTGTTTTGCATTCAATCCAAACAGATCAGATGCACATATTAGGAGGTGTGCGGTGGTGCAGCAGGTAGAGCTGCTGACTTACAGTGCCAGTAACACATGTTCGATCCTGCCCTTGGATGCAATCTGTGTGGAGTTTGCATGATCTTCCTGTGACCACGTGGGTTTTCTCCGGGTGCTCTGGATTCTTCCCACATCTCAAAGACGCAGGTTTGTTGGTTAATTGGCTGCTGTAAATTGAGTGGATGAGAAAGTGGGATAACATAGAACTAGTTTAAGATAGATAAACATAGACAGTAGGTGCAGGAGGAGGCCATTCGGCCCTTTGAGCCAGCACCGCCATTCATTGTGATCATGGCTGATCGTCCACAATCAGTAACCCATGCCTGCCTTCTCCCCATATCCCTTGATTCCACTAGCCCCTAGAGCTCTATCTAACTCTCTTTTAAATTAATCCAGTGAATTGGCCTCCACTGCCTTCTGTGGCAGAGATTTCCACAAATTCACAACTCTCTGGGTGAAAAAGTCTTTTCACATCTCAGTTCTAAATGGCCTCCCCTTTATTCTTAGACTGTGTGGCCCCTGGTTCTGGACTCCCCCAACATTGGGAACATTTCTCCTGCATCGAGCTTGTCCAGTCCCTTTATAATTCTATACGTCTCTATAAGATCCCCTCTCATCCTTCTAAACTCCAGTGAATACAAGCCCAGTCTTTCCAATCTTTCCTCGACAGTCCCGCCATCCCGGGGATTAACCTGGTGAATCTACGCTGCACTTCCTCAATAGCAAGGACGTCCTCCCTCAAATTAGGAGACCAAAACTGAACACAATACTCCAGATGTGGTCTCACCAGGGCCCTATACAACTGCAGAAGGACCTCTTTACTCCTGTACTGAAATCCTCTCGTTATAAAGGCCAACATGCCACTAGCTTTCTTCACTGCCTGCTGTACCTGCATGTTTACTTTCAGTGACTGGTGTACAAGGACACCCAGGTCTCGTTACACTTCCCCTTTACCTAAAACTGACCACCATTGAGATAAGAGGGCCTTTCAGGATACAGCGTGGAAACAGGCCCTTTCGCCCCCATGTCCGTGCGGCCCAGTGGCCACCCGGTACACTCGCACTATCCTCCTCCAGTATGCCGAAGATGTTAATGAGAACTGAGCAACTTAGTGTGTGTGTCTGATCCCTTCCACCCTAATCACAGCAGGATATTAACTCAGTCTGAAGTGGGATTAGCTGCAGATTCCTGGGATCCTTGCATGGGGGGTGTGCATTTAATAAATTCAAAGTCAAACACTTTGGAGGTACAGGGTGGAAACAGGCCCATCGGCCCATCGAGTCCGCACCGCCCAGCGATCGCCCGTGCAACAGCACTATCCTGCACACAGGGTTGCCAACTGTCCCGTATTAGCCGGGACATCCCGTATTTTGGGCTAAAGTGGTTTTTCCCGTACGGGACCCGCCTTTGTCCCATATTAGGCCTGGGGGGGTGCTGAACGGCCCGGATACTGTAGGCCCGGACACTGTAGGTCTGGACACTTTAGGCCCGGACACTGCAGGCCTGGACACTGTAGGCCCAAACACTTTAGACCCCGACACTTTAGACCCGGACACTGTAGGCCCAGACACTTTAGGCCCGGACACTGGAGGCCGGACACTGTAGGCCCGGACACCTGTAGTCCCAGACACTTTAGGCCCGGACACTGTAGGCCCGGACACTGTAGGCCCGGACACTGTAGGCCCGGACACTGTAGGCCCAGACACTGTAGTCCCAGACACTTTAGGCCCGGACACTGTAGGCTACCCAGCCAGCGGCCACATGCTCCCGCTCCACCAATGGCGGCTGCCCGGGCCGGGTGGCGGGTTGCTACGCAACCTCCGTTAGGCAGCGCCCGGGCCTCCGGGCCTACACTGTCCGGGCCTACAGCGGCCTCCGGGCCTAATACGGGACAAGGGCGGTCCCGTACGGGACAAACCAATTGAGCCCAAAATACGGGATGTCCCGGCTAATACGGTTGGCAGCCCTGGTTCAGGACCGCTCTCTGGTTGCGGTAGGATGATTCAGTAGCCTGATAACAGCTGGGAAGAAACTGTCCCTTAACTCTGTGCAGCAAAGTAGAAGATGCAGAGAAAAGGTCAGAACAGCACGTGAATCTCATGACTTCTCTCAGTAATGAGTGACTGCACTGTCTGGTGGGAAAATCTGAGAGAGAGAGAGAGAGAGAGAGAGAGAGAGAGAGAGAGAGAGAGAGAGAGAGAGAGAGAGAGAGAGAGAGAGAGAGAGAGAGATGAGAGAGGAGAGAGAGAGAGAGAGAGAGAGGAGAGAGAAGAGAGAGCGAGAGAGAGAGAGAGAGAGAGAGAGAGAGAGAGAGAGAGAGAGAGAGAGAGAGAGGAGAGAGAGAGAGAGAGAGAGAGAGAGAGAGAGAGAGAGAGAGAGAGAGAGAGAGAGAGAGAGAGAGAGAGAGAGCAGTGGCGAGATGTTTAATCTCATTAGGGGCTGGCTCTGGTTCAAGGTTGAATACTGGCCCGTGGAGATTCCTAACTATCCACAATTGATGTCACGAGAAATCCGGACACAGAACTAAAACTCTGAGCACGCTCACTAACTTCAGGATGTCTCAGAGCTGAGAGTCAAGGATGCATTTGTGGAGGCCCAGAGTGATACAGTGTGGAAACAGGCCCTTCGGCCCAACTCGCTCACACCGGCCAACGTGCCCCATCTGCACTAGTCCCACCTGCCTGCGTTTGGCCCATATCCTTCCAAACCTGTCCTATCCATGTACCTGTCTAAACGTTTCTTAAACATTGCAATAGTCCCAGCCTCAACTACCTCCTCTGGCAGCTCCTTCCATACACCCACCACCCTCTGTGTGAAAAAATTACCCCTCAGATTCCTATTAAATCTTTTCCCCTTCACCTTGAACCTGTGTCCTCTGGTCCTCGATTCCCCTACTCTGGGCAAGAGACACTGTGCATCTACCCGATCTATTCTTCTCATGATTTTGTACACCTCTATAAGATCACACCTCATCCTCCTGTGCTCCATGGAATAGAGACCCAGCCTACCCCTCCTCAACTTGCCAACTGTACCGTATTAGCCGGGACATCACGTAATTTGGGTATAAATTGGTTTGTCCCGTACGGGACTGCCCTTGTCCAGTATTAAGCCCGGTAGGCACTGTGGCCCAGACACTGTAGGCCCAGACACTGTAGGCCCAGACAGTGTAGGCCCAGACAGTGTAGGCCAGGACACGGTAGGTTCGGACAGTGTAGGCCCGGACAGTGTGGCCCGGACGGTGTAGGCCCGGACAGTGTAGGCCCGGACGCTGTAGGCCCGGACACTGTGGGCCCGGACACTGTAGGCCCGGACAGTGTAGGCCCGGACAGTGTAGGCCCGGAGGCCGCCATTGGTGGGAGCGGGAAGCACGTGGGGCGCGAGGTGGTGATGTCACCTTGTCCCTTATTTTGGAGTGAGGAAGTTGGCAACCGTACCTCACCCTGTAGCAAGAATAATCCAATGATTTGACGATTCAGTAATATGTTATTGTCACCTGTTCCCAGCTAGGGCGAAATTCTTTGTTTCTGCGTACAATACAATCACTCACACGAAAAAGTAATTAGACATGGTTGAAACCTACCAAATAGTGAGTGGCCTGCATAGAGTGGATGTAGAGAGGATGTTTCCACTAGTGGGGGAGTCTAGGACCAGAGGGCACAGCCTCAGAATTAAAGGACGTTCCTTTACGAAGGAGATGATGAGGAATTTCTTTAGCCACAGGGTGGTGAATCTGTGGGATTCTTTGCCACAGACGGCTGTGGAGGCCAAGTCAGTGGATATATTTAAGGCAGAGATAGACAGAATTTAAAACTGAGGTGAGAAGAAACTTTTTCACCCAGAGAGTTGTGAATTTGTGGAATTCTCTGCCACAGAGGGCAGTGGAGGCCAATTCACTGGAGGAATTTAAAAGAGAATTAGATAGAGCTCTAGGGGCTAGTGGAATCAAGGGATATGGGGAGAAGGCAGGCACGGGTTACTGATTGTGGATGATATCAGCCATGATCACAATGAATGGTGGCGCTAGCTCAAAGGGCCAAATTCTTTAGATTTTGATTTAGAGATACAGCGTGGAAACAGGCCCTTCGGCAAACCGAGTCCGCGCCGCCCAGCGATCCCCGCACATTAACACTATCCTACACACACTAGGGACAATTTTTACATTTGCCCAGTCAATTAACCTACACACCTGCACGTCTTTGGAGTGTGGGAGGAAACCGAAGATCTCGGAGAAAACCCACGCAGGTCACGGGGAGAACGTACAAACTCTGTACAGACGGCTCCCGTAGTCAGGATCGAACCTGAGTCTCCGGCGCTGCATTCGCTGTAAGGCAGCAACTCTACCGCTGCCCCACCGTGCCGCATCCTCCTACACCTATTTTCCATGCTTCTATGTTTCTATGAATACCTGCCTCAACTACCTCCTCTGCAGCTCGTTCCATACACCCACCACCCTCTGTGTGAAAAGAAATTCCCCCAAGTTCCAATTAAATCTTTCCCCTCTCCTGCGCTTAATGGAATAAAGCCCGAG